>NC_064848.1:139271643-139399143 GCF_024139225.1 Suncus etruscus | reverse complement strand
GCTCCGAGACCAGGTTCCAAGTGCCTAGGAGGACTGAAGGTATTTGGCAGGGACATGGGAAAACCTAGAAGTAGGTTAGTGGTGGTCAGATAAACTATCTGTCTCCCAAAGGAAATTCATTGTACTCAGTGGAGGAAAATAAACCAGGGAAAGTGGGTGAAACCCACAGCTGAAGGTTTTGACTCTGTAAGGGAGAATGCAAATAATCAAATCTATCCCAAATGTGCAAACTTCTGCCTGGATGGATGACCTTTAACAGATTTCTGCATCAGCTTTGGCTAATCCTGGCTTCTCTGGGTCTGTTTAAAGTATCTCTTAGGTACTTTAGATCTTTAGGTCTTTGTTTTGGTTTCATTGGTTTGTTTGAGGCCACACCTGGCAATACTAGGAGAGAGGGAATGTGAAGGTACCATATGTGGTGCTAGGATTTAAACTTAGGTCAGGTGCATATAAAATATGCACATAACCCCTATCTTACCTCTCTAGTCCCACTTTTCAGATCCTTTATAACCCTGATGTCCCTACCCCCACCAACAAAGCCTTATTTGACCTTGAGAGGCAAACACCATTAAAAAGCCCACTCCCCTACAGGGCTAACATCCAACTAAGGAGATGAAAGATACACCTAAATTTCAATAATCTAACCCATTTATGCCAGGGGCTGCCAATGATAATCTATTTGAAAGTAAATTGACCAAAAGGTTCCATCTTAGGGTTTATATCTAACATACAGGTTTCAAAACCCAAGCCTAAAAGCCCAATAGGAAATATTTGCACATTTTCTTTAGTGGGGTGGATAAGTCTCACTCAATGGTAAGCAGGTCCCCGAGGTATCAATCTCTGACTTAAGGCTACCATCACTTTGCTTCATCCTAAAACCAAAATCAAGGTGGAAGGAAGGAAGGAAGCTATGGAAATGAGTGTGTTACCCACAATATCACACACCCATGCATTAAAATGCAGCCAAAGGCACTAGATAAGAAACTGAGAATTGATGTTGCTTAGGCTAGAATATCTGATTACAGATCCTATTATCTCAGGCCCAAATTCAAGCAGTTATTTCCTAAGAAACAGAAAGCATGTGAAATTTATGGTCAGATCAGATGCCTGCTCAGTTAGACGAAGGAGGCATTCATTTCATGAATTCTATTTCCCGAAGACACGTAAGAAAATCCCAAATCTGCCTTTCAATGCTTTGTCTGCATTACCACCTTTGCATCAATCGGACCCAATCTGTTTTGTTCCTCTTTGTAACCCACACCTAGTCCCTCCTATTAGCCCTAACTTTGTGTCTAAAACTCACTCAGCGGTCATTCACCCCAAGGTTGCCTGTCTGTGGTTGAGGCTGAAGTAAAGTTGCAGAAACTCACCAACTCATCGAATCTATCTGACTTGGTACATTTATAGCCATAGGGGAACATCAGTAGCTGGGAGTAGCTGTGGATGGTAATGAAAGCCTTGAAGTTTCCATGGCTCTTGATGAAGTCCACTATGGATTTCACTTCCACTTCAGAGTTGGCACTGGGTCCGTGGTACGAATCAGAGCAAGGTTTGTCGCTGGCGCCAGGTCCTGATGGAATTCAGAAGCAGCTCAGTGAGAACAGGAGGCTTTCAGGAAGCACCAAACTTAGGGGAGGTTTTTGCAAGCCTCCCCTAAACTCCTCATCTGGAAACCAGAGTGAGACTGTCCTGGGTTAGAACAAACTGCTACCTAGGGGCATAGCCAGCAAGTGTCACTGGAGTGATTCTGGACGCATCTCTCTTGCTTAAAAATACAGTTCTGCTCTATGGCAGAAAGCTATCGAGTTAGATCATCTCCTCTCTGTGGGAGTTAGTTGGAAGAAAAGCTACATTTTTATATTATAGATGGAATTCCTGCCTTGGGTGGGAGTTGAACAAGCTCTTTTTCTGGGATCTTTTCCAATTCTTAAGAGTCCAGAAAAACAAGATTCTCTGCGTTCTTTAAGTCACAAGCCACAAATCCAAAGAGCCTCTGGTAAGCTGCTAGCGGCAAGAAAATCACAGCCACATTTGACAACCCAGCTACCTTTGGTCTTGATTTGCTCGGAACCAAGAATGACCAAGAAATGGGTCTTCTGTGGCCCAGCCAGAGCTCTGAGTGCTACAGAGACTCTAAAGTCACTCTTCAGGGTCTTGCAGTGATAGAGACAAAGCTTCAATGCAGCCAGTCACCTTACTTTTAAGATCATTTAATAGGAATAATTTTCAGGGAAATTTCTGACATTGAATTGCTAGGCTTTGTTCAATATTTTTGGAACTGATGCTTTTATTGCCCCCCCCACGCTTGGGAGGAAAAAAAAAGAGGCAATTGTAAAAGCGATGAACGAAGTTGCCATTCATCCATATCCTGCCACAATTCCCTCGCGTGTCCTTTCTTGGTTCAGTGATTTTCATTAATTCATTTGTCTTACAAATATTTAGTGATTGCCTCTATGTTCCAGACACTGTGCTAGGTGTCAGGAATTCGACAGTGAAAAAGACCGATTCTAACCTCCCTGCTATTATACCTAATGAGGAAAAACCAAACAGATTTCATTCAGTGATTAGAGACGCAGAAGGGGTTTAAACCAGTGACTGAACGCATAAAGGAGCTGGGCCCCCATCAGCCTGCCACTGAACTCTGCAAATTTCGAGCTGCAAGTCAACAAAGACAGAGCAGAAAGCTAATATTTTGCCTTTGAATCTATTTTGAAAATCAATCTCTTAATCCTATTTGGACTTTTTTTTCCTTTCTCGAAGCATCCATAGATGATGTAATGCTTCTCCTCTCAGAAGATCCTAAGGCCCTCTACTGGCAGATTCTGGACATCCTGATGGTTCTCACTATTGCATCCAGCAGCCCGGCCAGGGTCCAGCTGGTGGGAAAACTAAGGTGCCTGAGAGACAGTACAGTGTAGCCTTGCACACTGTCAACCCGGGTTCAATCCTGGGCATCCCTTATGGTCCCCAGAGCCAGCCAGGAGTAATTCCTGAGTGCAGAGGTATAAAAAAAAACCCTGAGCTTTGCGGGGGGGGGGGGGAAGCAGGGGGAAGAAAGAGGGAGAGAAGGGGAGAGAGAGAGAGAGAGAGAGAGAGAGAGAGAGAGAGAGAGAGAGAGAGAGAGAGAGAGAGAGAGAGAGAGAAAGAGAGGGGGGTGTCAAAATACACCAAATGCTTTTGAGATAGAGCTCTTATGACAACATTTTTACCCTGTGATGGAAATTTAGTGCAGCAAATTTTTTTTACATAGGTTTTTAGGGACTGGAGCAAGATAATACAGCAGGCAGGGCAACTGCTGTGCACACAGCCAACCTGGGTTAGATCCCCAGCTTTGTACCCCCACCCCCACCCCAGTCTGCCAAGAGTGATTCTTGAGTTCAGAGCTTGGAGTCACACCCTGTGCACTTCCAGGTGAGCCCCTCCAAACACACACGCCCCCCAAAAATTAAGTTGTTAAAGGGCTTGCATCTTGAATGGGCTTAGCAGGATGACAGTCCTACAAAACCCAGCTACGAGAAAGCATGACCAGATACCATTCTGAGCAGCCCTGCACTCACCAGCAAAGCCTGCATCCCAGTTCCGGTTAGGATCAACACCAACACATGCCCTTCCTGGCACCTTGGACCTTGTCTTGCGCCACATTCGGTTCTTTAAGATGCCACCGAGAAAGAATACAAGGGGGTGGGGGGACAGGAGGGAGACAGTCATTTAGCCTAATGAATTGGTCCCTTTAGAATTCTGTTCTTTTTGTTTTTGTTTTGGGGCCACACCCGGCGGTGCTCAGGGCTTACTCTTGGCTGTCTGCTCAGAAATAGCTCCTGGCAGGAGGGACCATATGAGACACCGGAATTCAAACCAACCACCTTTGGTCCTGGATTGGCTGCTTGCAAGGCAAACGCCGCTATGCTATCTCTCTGGGCCCTAGAATTCTGTTCTCCCTTTCACTCTTCTGGGCAGTTTCCTCTAGAATTGCACTAATTTCCCTTGTCCACAGACATGTCAACTTGTCCTCCTACCAGATTCTACTTGGAGATTCTCAAGGTGAGAAGTGAACTACTCCCTCAGGGCTCCCATGAATACCTGCCAGACCACAAAACAGTTAAGTATTAACAACCACAAAACACACACACACACACACACACACAAATGTGGGGATATAATCTGTGATCATGGAGGAAGGGGTGTTTTTTTAAACTGTGTTTTTTTTAAGGACCCTGAGAGGGCTACCGTGAGTAGTATTTCCCAAATCTCATGAAGGAAACATTTCTTCACAGTATCTGGCAAGACGAGTACTAGTATTTTTGTACACATTTCCAATTGAGTATACAATGAAAACCGCTCTCACAGTCAGGCTCTCTCCAAAAATAAACCCGAAGCTTCCATTCATTTTGAATATATATGGGGTCACCGCTGCCACAATGGTGTCTTGTAATGGGATTTTAAAGAGAATAAAAGCAACTCCCTCGTTTCTGTGACATGACAGAGATTCTAGGGAGAGTTTCTTCCATAGATTGTAAATTAAATGCTAGAAGCATTGTACTGCCCACCTAAGTCTGACTGCAATCTAATTGTCAGCAGGTAACATCCGCCTCCACTTTTCCATCCATCCCACCAAGAAAAGAGATAATTGGAACAAATCTCCTAGGTGACTCATGGTGAACACTGGACACGAAAAGCCCAGCCTAACAGCTGAAACCGTCTCTGACGGAAGCAATGGGGAAATGACACAGTATGTTGGAGTAAGTGGTTATAAACCTAACTCTGCACCTCAGAATCACTGAGGAAGTCGAAAAGAGATAGATTCCTTTTTTTGGATTGTTTTGGACATTTTTGCACATTTCCTTAGGATCTAGGGGAAGAAAATGAAGGGGGGAGGTGGAGGCTTACACTGGTATGAGAGAACACATATCCGTCGGGGTTTGTGACAGGGAGCAGGAAGAGATCCATCTGGTCCAAAAGGGAAGTGATGAATGGGTCCTTTCCATAATCAGTGGCAATCTAAGCAGAGAAAAACACATACAAATCAGTCCTCCACGCCATTTTGACAAGGAATCAAATAGAATAATAGATTTTTTCCCCTAACATAAACTGGGTAACACTATCAGGTAATAGTAATTGTCTTCCAGACAACAGTTCAACCTTCCATTTCAACATGCTAAATATGTTAGTGTCTATATTCTTACTTCTGATCAGAAGAATTCATAGATAATAAAAACCAGATCTCACTTATCCAGAGTTCTCCGACTGAGGCACTCTACAGAGGTGGACAAGTGTTTATAGAGGGTCTATGAATCAATGTTCATAGAGAAATGTTCATGTTTTTAAAAACACTCCAAAAATGTTCAAGTTTCCCTGATCACCCCACAGGGTACCTTTCCAAAAGTATTCACCACTGACATCAGATTTCTTAAATATACAAAGGCTTGTCTAAAGATACAGAGGACCAGTGATATTTCATTTGAGGAATTAAATTTCTACGTGTGATCAATTGCAGGAGAGCCGAAGTTTCTGCTGGATTAAAATTTACTCATTTCCTGTGCTCAGCCATCCTAAGGCATTATTATTCAACTGTTAAATATCCATTTCATAATACCCTAAAGGTAACCACATTTTAATTGAAGGGAAAAATGTATCAGTCGGTAGGCACGTGGTTACACATGCTTGAATGATCTGATGTGGTTTGATTTCCTTTGCTCATGAATTAACATTCTGATTTATAGCGTGTCATTTTTGAATTACTTAAGAAACACCAGGCGAGGTCACACCCCAGCCTGGTGTCCTAATTCTTAATTCCCACAAATACGTGGAAGAGAAGTATTATTACTTCACCCTGACTTCAAAAACAAATTTGGAAAATGTTCAGAACTAGCCCCCCTTCACCCAAATCTTACCTAATGCCACTTTGGATTAATTGGGCAAAGGCTCTTAAGCGGCTCTTCCTATTTTTCCATCTGAACCTTTTATTTTTGTGATTTTTATAGATTCTGGCCCATTGTGCTTCAGCCCTTGGAATTCCAAGCATCAAAGCAAATGTTCGCCAGTCTGCTCTTCAGGCTGACTCCAGGATCCTGACAACCCTCTCCATCTCCTCTCTACCCCTCTTACCCTCTCCGTCCTCTTTACCCCTCTTACCCTCTTCATCCTCTCTACCACTTTACCCTCTCCATCTCCTCTAGCTCCCTGTGTCTTTTCAACACAGCCCGTAGTTGCAGAGAATGCAAAGGCAGGCGGTGGAGGTGCTCAGTGGAACAATATCAGAAAATGAAATGCCACGGTGCTGAGTGGGACAATGTAAAGGAAAGGATGCGCAGGTGTCTATTTGCAGCCTGCGCTGAAACCAGGGGCTGGCAGCTGGGAGTCCGAACCCGGATCACTATTGTGTAGCCGAGATAGGGCTGACCCCAGCAAGACAAAAGGAAAAAAATTGCAGCAAAATGACCTTATTAGCTGTCCACAGGGCGGTAGCCTGCGTAACCCACTCTCGAGCGTGGATCCCGGCATCGAGCCAAATGGCAGGCTTCTTTCCTCCGGTGCTGAACTGCAAAAACAAGCGTGACAGGGAGAAGGGTTCTACCGTAGCCGGTGCCTCGGCCCTCTTTCCCAACACCACCACCCCCAGCGAGCCTGCCCGGCTTCCTTCCAAGCAGAGCTCCATTCACTACAGAGAGAAAAGGAGGAGGAGTGATGCTTTTCTAACAATGAATTCTTCCCTTTGCGTGTGATGGGGAGCTGGCGAGGAGGGGGGTCCTCTTGAATGTAAGCTTGATTGCAAGCTAGTAAAAGCAGCACAGACCTTTTCTCCTTTGCAGTTTAAAAAAAATAATAAAGGCAAAATTTTAAATATATAATTTGTTGTAGATAATTCAGTAACGTGAAAGCATGTTCCTCTCTGTGGCAAATTGGAAAAGGCAGTTTCCTGTATGGTATGACATTCTTTTTTGTAAAGACCCGGTCCTGTATGTGTGTGAAAGGAGAGAGAAAGAGAGAAAAGGAGTTTTTTTTTTTTTTTAAACGTTAATAGCCATCACAGCACAGTTGTGGAATTAGAATTATGGGGATATTTTTCCTTTGGGGAGTTATTTCTCTATTTTCCAACTGTATACAATTATTGTGTTATTTTTGTAATAAAAATTCTGGCAATTAAAAAATCATTAAAAAAAAAAAAAAAGAACGGTGGCTCTGGAGGTGTTTTCCAGAGTTGAAATTTTATGATCTAAGCAACTCTGTTTTATGTGGAACAGTGATTTTGCCAATTGGATCCGTAAATGGGGAGGAAAAGATTATTTTTGCACCATCAATTTCTATCTCTGTGCAGCATGCTAAACATAGCAGATAAGGTAAATGAGAAATGCAAATCCTGGCTCAAAAATTACATTTCACGGGTTTTAAGAGTTTTCATGGAAAAGTATTTCATGCCTTTTCCTCCAGGAGTTAAAATAAAACAAGAAACTTTCCCAAACACCTACCATCATTCCACCGCAGAACCACCGGGACGGAGGGGAAGGGATGAGAAATGGAGTGGGGGGGTGGGGAGATGTGTGGTTTCCTGACCGGGTTATGGGAGAAAGCGGCTTTGGGGGAAAATAAAGAGAAATGGAGGCCGTAAATATTAGCAAATGGAGCGGGGTGTCAGAAACAGGAAACCACCAGTCCTGGGCCTGTTTGGGGGCAAACGCTCTGGAGAAATCCATCTGCCCCAACAGAATTCTCTGTGCTGAATCTAACATTTCCAAATTTAGCAAGGAGTTGTGACATTATCTGGGATTTGGGGGTTTGGTTCTGTGTGGGGTTGTGTGTGTGTGGTTTTGTGGGTTTTTCCCCTCCAAACTCTTTCTAGGAAATCTGGGGTAATCATTTCACTCTTTTTTTTTTTTTCCAGGGCAAAGTGGAAAAAAAAAAAAGCCTTCTGAGATGTTCAACACAGCGTGTTGGAAGTTAGAAACTGGAGTGCAATTCAGCCTTTGCACCTAAAATCCCCAACTGAGTTCGCCTTCGTGTCCGGGCGGCATGGCAGCCTGCACGTAGCCACCAACACATCTCTGCTTTTTCCAATTATTCTGTTTTAATGCAACTCAGGCAGTAATTGGGTGGTGGGTTTCAACAACACCACCACCACCACCACACTTAATCTTTGTTTAAAAAAAAGAAAAAAGAAAAAGAAAGACAGAAAGGAGGCACCAAACTACCTTGATTAATGACAGCAAATCCCCCTTCCGCCCTCCCCCCTACTCACCCCAGGCCCCCTCACCCCCCCACTCTGGGGGCCTCCAGCGGGGTCTGCACCTCCCTCCTCCTCCCCCCATTCCTGTGTTGCTATTGGCCCGTAGGCTCGGGGTCCCGGCGAGCAAATCTATCACGAGCAACGCCGTAACTCACTCCTGCAGGCCTGCTTTGCGCAAGAAAAGAAAAAGGGGGGGGGGCGCGAAGAAAGGAGGAGGGGGAGGGGAAGTGGGGAGGTGGGGGAGCTGGTGATGCCAAACCAGCCAGGACCGGTTCGGAGGGAAAGGGAAGGGCAGGGCTGGAGAAAAAGACAGACAGACAGACAGACAGACAGACAGACAGACAGACAGACAGACAGACAGACAGACAGACAGACAGACAGACAGACAGACAGAGGGCCCGCCTGGGAGGAGTAGGGCTTCTCGCTGCTTTGGGAGGAATAGCCTTACTGGCCCCCTGGTACCTTGAGCACGTTCATGGGCCGCTTTTCGAAAGAATAGCCGATATTCACTTTGCTCACTAGACCGGGGTGCGTGGCCACGATGTGGTCCATTTCTTGGTAAATCTGAAATGTGGAAGACAAACATTTGCAAATGAATGGCCTTTGCAAGAAAAAAAAAAAGAATGGATGGGTCATTCTCTTTCCTATTCCCTGGGGGCTCTAGGGAGAGGGAGGCTGGACACCCCCCAAGGCAGATGGTTTTTTTTTTTGGGGGGGGGGTCTCCACCAGCTCTAAAGATGATGCATCCCGGAACTGCAGCAGCAACAGCAACAGGAGCTGGGAAAGAAGGAGCCATTTTGCAGCTGCAGCTAAGGTTTATGCGATTTCGGTGCTTTGCAAACAAAATGGCATTTCTCCAAATGGCTCGTGGCTCTTTTCTCTGCCTTGAGCAAGGATGCATTTTTCCCGACCTAATAGAAATGCCAAGGATGGTGGTATCCCACCCTCACCCCCACCCCATCCCTCACTCCTACTACTTCAGGTCCTCCAGAAAGGTGCATTTAGAAGCAGAAAAGCAAGCAAATGGGCAAGTGCAGACAGGGGGCCAGCCTCAGAGGCACTTCGGACTCCAGCTACTTCGGGCTCCTATTTGCAGGGCTGATTAAAATTCTGTGCAGCTGGGGCGCCCAAGCCATGTCCATGGCTGGGATTGAGACATGCCTGGGTGTGTCTGGAGAGTTAACGGCTTGAAAACGGTTCCTCCAGCTGTTGCCAACATTTGTTCTCCATGGGACACAGACTAATTTGTGAGGCCCGTGGGGGGAAAGGCGGCAGTGCGCATCTTGCTTCTCTGAGCTCCTTTTGTCCCGGTTACGTTACCGGCACACAAGTCTTTAGCTGTGACTCTCACATAGTTCAAATTTATAAAGTAATACTTTCTTTTTTTCAGGCCATACCCGGCAGCACTCAAGGGTTACTCCTGGCAGGCTTGGGAGACCATATGGGATGCCGGGATCAAACCCAGGTCCATCCTGGGTCAGCCCTACTGCTGTGCTCTCTCAGCCCCAAAGTAATACTTTTTTAAGAAAAGAGTGGGCAAAGATGAGGACTGACTGTGGTTGGTGGTCGAGTGCCTGCCGGCCTTGCATGTCTTGCAAGTTCCATCCCAAGCATAGCCACAACTCTGGTGCCACAAAGAATGTGTCTGGACCCTGCCCCATAGACCCACAACCAAAGTCTTGAAGCAAGGCTTGTTGTAAACCCCATAGTGCCCTGCAACAAGGACAAAGACAGCAAGGAAAAGTGGGGGAGGGCGACTGGAGGGACAACACTAGAAGTTGCTCAGGATTTACTCCTTGCTCTATGCTCGAGGGTCATTCCTGGTGATGGTGCTGGGTATGGTACTGGATCTAACCCTAGTGGGTCACATGTAAGTCAAGTGCCTTAACTTCCTTCTTTAATCTCTTGATCCCCAGGGGGGCATACACCCTTTGACGCTCAGGGATTACTCCTGACTCTGCACTCAGGAATCACTCCTGGTGGTGGTACTCAGAGACCATCTAGAATGCTAGGGATCAAACCTGGGTTGTTGGCATGCAAGGCAAGAGCTGTGCCCACCGTACATTCTCTCCACCCACCTCTACACACCCATTCCTATTTCCGGTCATGAAACAAGAGTGAAATTAGTTTGGGCTACATTTTGTCAGCAAATAAGTTTAGGTGAAGTCACATAGTTGCTACCAACTGTGCTGGTTCCCTCCTCAGTGTCAGCCATTCAACATAGCTAGCTCCCCAATGTTTTTGTGGACAAACATGGTGAAACAAGGAGCCCTAGAGAGGCAGAACCTGGCAGGAGAGGGGTGCTAACATGAGACCCTATTGGGCACTTCAGATAACAGGGGTGCTGGAACAGGCTGCAGGTTGAAGACAGTGAGCCAGCTCCTGGCTATCAATGAAATTCTGGGGGAACCTGAGACTCGAGGCACTCCTAGGGGCAATTAATTAACCACCAAGAGTAAGCAGGGAGGTCATCTGAGAAGAGAAAGGCCCGTTTCCTCATGGCTCTTCATTCTGTAGTACCTACCTCTTCCAAAGTATGGTAAATCTCAAAGTTGAAGTTACCATTTCGTTCTCTTTGACTAGATAGCATTTCTTCTTTCTCTTCATCCAACAGAACCTAAGATACACAATCATATTTAGCATCAGTTCATGGGATACACTGAATCTGCAGCTATGTAGGAAATGCTCAAACTTAGGTCCCCAGTCCCAAACTTGTCTTTTAAACTTAAAAGTCATGCCTTTTCTTTATTCTTGCCAACACCCTGAAAAGAAATGGTTAGTCTGGTCAATACTACCCATACAGGGGAGCAATTCATCTAAGGGTTGTCTTCCTTTCAGTGAGTTGGGGGTCACCTCCAATTAAAAACCAGATAATGTCTTCTTGTCACCAGCTTTGACTAAGACCCTTTGGTTTCGTCATATGTACATTTTACGTTGCTGATTTTCTTTTGCCTTTTCCTTTCAAATTTTCATTAGTATATACCACTTGGGCTAAAAAAAGAGTGCCTCTCTCCTGCTTCCACTTTGCAGAAGTGGCCTAAACTCCTGAGGAAAGTCCTGGTGACACACAGATGTTCCCTCCCTGGCTGAGAGCTCTCAAGTATAGAAAGGATCAGACTTCCAGTCCAGAAGACAAGCAAGCATTTGGAAGGAGGGTCAGTAGAAGAATTACCTGAACATCTTCAATCATGATGGAATATTCAATTCCCTGAGACTCCAAGAAAATTTTGACTGCCTGGAGGTTGAGAAAGGGAACTCGGACATGAACTGTCTCCCCTGGGGTGGTAGGTGATTTCCAGAAATCAAGCTGAAAGAAATAAAAGGCCAAAGCAACAGGGGGGTCATTCCAGGGAACCAATCAGATTAGCACCTATTGATAGAAGTCAAATTGTGTCCTTTTTTAAATCTTGAATCCACAATTCTAAAAATCACTCACTATTACAAAAGAGACTCAAGTAGCCAAGTATTCTCAAATTACATTAAAAAATGTTACCTTGGTCTCTTAGTTATTTAAAAATTACAGAGGGGTCAAAGAGATCATACTAGTGGCTTGGGCACTTGTCTGGCACACAGATAAACTGAGTTTGATTTTCAGTACTACATATGGTCTTTGAGCCAAGCCAAGAATGATCTCTGAGCACAGAGCAGGAATAAGCTCTGAGCACCCCTGGGTATGGCCCAAAAGTGAATAATATTTTTAAATTTTTAAATGGCAAGAGGAAAAGATTATGAAAAATGATGACAGTATTTTTAAGAGTTAGCATTCATGTGATTGCATTCATTTTGTAACAAAATGATCTGCTACAATTTTTTTGTTTGTTTTTGGGCCACACCGGAAGGTACTCTGGGATTTTTCCTGGCTCTATGTTCAGTGACCACTCCATAACATTCAGAGGACTACATGTGGTATTGGGGATTGAACCTAACCCTGCCACATGCAAGGCAAGTGCCCTACCCACTGTTCTATTAATAAGCCTTTCAAAAAAAATTTTTTTTGGTTTGTAGGCCGCACCCAACAGTGCTCAGGGGTTACTCCTGGCTCTGTGCTCAGAAATTGCTCCTAGCAGGCTTGGGGGACCATATGGGATGCCGGGAATCGAACCCAGGTCTGTGCATGCAAAGCAAACACCTTACCGCTGTACTATCTCTCCGGCTTCTTCCAATTATTTTTAAGAGGAAAATCTACATTAAAAACAGCCAACAATCTGTCAAAGTAAACTTTACATCTGACCCCTCTTTGCAGTCCTACAACAAAGCTTATGAATAGAAATAGAAAAATGGAACCCAAGCTTTCCCCCAAAGCTTGTTCAGTTTCACATTGGTTGGACTAGATTGCAACTTTCTGCATCCCAGCTTTATGAATTAGCATCTTCCTCATGTTTGAGAAGACAGACGGGATACAATCCAAAGCAAGAGAGATCGATTAATTAGGGATCATTTAGACTGAGAATATACTCAGTGTGAATATATCCCATATACTATGATCTGGAGTATCAGTGGTAGTATGCCCCATATTCACATGTTCACATGTCTGAGGCCCTGGACTCAATCCCCAGCACCTAAACACACACACACACACACACGCACACACACACACACACACACATGATCAGTGATTTCCATCATCACATCTAATTGTGGAACGATCTGCTTATGAAACAAACCCTTCGACAAGAGATACCTGAAGGTGCTCTTCAGCCTCCAGTTCCATCAGATTTTCAATTTGTTCCTCATTCCTGGGAGTGACCTCAAGAACTTGGTCTCTAAATAAGAGTAAGTACAGACATGACTTTAAAAACAAAACCAGGAACTGCTTCCTCTACCTTTCTGCCCCTGTGAACATCCACTCCTCACCCGCAGAAGTTATAGGACAGCTGTCACTTCCCTCTGATAATTGAGGATCTCAGGACTAATCTCACCAGGCCAGTGGAATGAGGAGTTCTTTCTTCCCCTAAGGAATATTTATCTGGTGGTAATTAAGTGGTGTACCTATTCCTAGCAGAAATTTTGCCATCTAAGTTACCTTTCCTTTAGCTAATGATTATTTCTCAGAAACACCTGCTGCTCATAAAGCCTTGACTTTTAAGACTTGTCTGTTCCTGTTTTTCAGAACGAAACTGGTTTGTTTGTTTTTAATGTGGACTCATTCGTTTAATACTTGTAACTACTTGTAAGAGGAATTGAATTCACATCTGGGTAAACCTGGGATTTGTGGGGGGGGGGTGGGAGTGATGATCGGGTGAACTTAAAAGGATATCAGAGTTTCATTTCTAGTGGTATGTAGCTTACTTATTTCCCTGGCTTGAACTTGCAGTCTAGCTCAGGAGCCAGAAGAATCATGCTCTGTGTATATGTACACACATTCACCCTTATGCTAAACATTAAAAGATATCAGAAAAATAGAACAGGGAGTACAGCACATGCTTTGCATGAATTTTACCAAGATTTGAACTCAAGCTTCTGCATACCACCACAAGGAATCACACCTGAGTACAGACCCAGGAATGCCCCTGAGCACCACCTGGTGTGAGCCCAAATCTCCCAAAACTACAATAAAGTAAAATAATAAAAGAATTAAAGATAGAGTTAGAGAGATAATAAAGGAGGTTAAGGCATCTGCCTTGCACAAGGCCTGGTAGACACAGGTTCCATCCCCAGCACTATACATGGCCCTCCAAGCTATGCCAGAAGTCATGTCTGAGCACAGAGCCCCTACACTTCACTTTTTTAACTTTTTTTTTAAATAAAAAAAATGTATTTAAAGACCATGATACACTTCATTTTTAAAAGTATCTATACATTCGGGCCAGAGAGATAGCATGGAGGTAAGGCATTTGCCTTCCATGCAGAAGGACAGCAGTTCAAATCCCAGCATCCTATATGGTTCTAAATCTGCCAGGAGTGATTTCTGACTCTAGAGCCAGGAGTAACCTCTGAGCGCTGCTGGTGTGACCCAAAAACAAAAACAAAGAGTATCTATACATTCAGGATCTGGTTTGACCCTTTGTTCATCAAATTCCCTTGACCACTTGGTTACCTGGATCATACTTCAAGATATGCTCCTCCCAGATTCTTAGAACCAACGTACTTTGGGGAAAGGATGAAAACTACAGAGCCATAAAGTTGGACTTGGTCTGAAATCTATAGCATAACTGAGGCACCCATTTCAAGAGGTGTCACTGTCCAGATGACAGATCTGTTTGTGGGTAAGACAAGGATTGATGGATGAATCCCAGAAATGTAGGGAGATGGAGAAGGAGAGGAACCTCTCATTTCTGAGAGGACACTGACACAGGACACAGTTTTATTTCCATTGATGTCTGTACCTCTCCTTTCTGCTCATAAAAGGGAAAAATGAGTAAGGACAGAGAATAGGGCATTATGTGTTCAGTCTTCACATTTTCCTCTTTTAAATATTCTCTCTCTCTTTCTCCCCCCTATTATTCCCACTTTCCACATCTAAGTTGCCTTCTACAAAAACACTGACTTTTATACTTTTTATTTTGTCCCATCCAATAAAAGACTTAGAACTCTAAGAATCCAAATTTCAAACAGGCACCAGTAAGCGTAACTTACCCCACAAAAGTTTCTCGGCAGTAGACAAGCCCCAGAAGGGCACCCAAAACCAGGATTACCCTCATGGTCAAGAGATTTCCTGGAGTCCAGAATTCCATGATTCCTGAACTTTATTTATAGGGCCCATAACTGAGGCGCATGAGTGGACAGTGCATTTCCACCTGGTAAAGTTCCCACCTGGCTCTCAAAAATCTCAAGGTCATATACAGCCACCTGTGGACTCCCACCACTTGGTACATTTTCTAATTCTGCAATGAGATAACCAACTTGAATGGAAAGAAAGCATAATGGCTTGAGTCTATCAAGGGCAAATCATGTTGCTATAATTTAGAACATCAAGTGTCACTATGTCTCAGCAGTGATAGAAGCCAGATTGACAGCCTAAGGGCTAAAGTCCTTTCTGGGTCTCTGACAAAAAAAAAATGGTGGGGACACACAACATTTATAGTAATTACTCTGGCATCCTGTCTATCACATTCCATTAGTTTGCTCATTTGTTTATTTTTATAATGTTTACCCTGAACTGCTGCAATCACTCAGCCCACAGCTGCCGAGTCTCCCTGTAGAGGTGGCCCATTCCACTCTGAATTAAAACAAAACAGAAGGCCTTTTAATATTCAGTTTGGGCCTATCTCTATAGTGATCCATCTACATTTGTAGCAAATTGACGTCCCTGCTTCTAAACTTTCCCCCAACCCCATCCCCCACTCCCTAAATGAACATTTCTTTCTAAAAAAAAATAATTCTTTCTGATTATGACAGTGAAATTGCATACTATAGAAAGTTTGAGTTTAAAAAAAAAGTACTTTTTGTTGTTGTTTTTTTCAGGTAATGTTCAGTTATGCTCAAAGATTGCTCCTAGCTCTATACTGAGCGGGCAAAACAGGGCTCTATTGGATGTGCTAACATTCGAAGGCCACCCCCCCCAAATAAAAAGTTCCTTGTCACAAATAATTCCTCAACCCAAAGAAAACCCATTGGAATATGGTCATTCAAACTCCTATGTTTGGGTGCCAAAGCAAAAATACAGCTGATAGGTCACTTCCCTTAACACATGGCCAATGCAATTTTAATCCCCAATATTCCTTATGGTCCCCCAAGTGATATCAGGAGTATTCCTGTGTGCAGAGCAAGGAATCATACACATTGCTAGATGTGGCCACAAAACAATTAAAGCACCTATGTTTTTAGTTTTTTAGAACCTATTATATTTTCTGATTTGTCACAGAAAGTGTTGTAGAAATCAAAAATGATTTTCCCTTATCTGTAAATGTAAGTTATAGTCCAATATCTGACATTGTTTAACTTGTATAAGAAGTAAATACTTGGGGCCAGATTGGTGGCACAGCAGTAGGGCATATGCCTTACAAGCAGCTGATATAGGACAGACTGTGGTTCAATCCCCCAGCATCTCATATGGTCCCCCAAGCCAGGAGTGATTTCTGAGCACACAGTCAGGAGTAACCCCTGAGTGTCACCAGGTGTGGCCCAAAAAAACAAAAACAAAAGTAAATACTTGTGTTCCCAGGAAAAGCTCTTCACAATCACGGTTGTGGCTGTCAGGTTTCTGTAGTTAGAGTTCCTGGTTTCTGTACAGATCCTATGCCAATGTCAGGGTGAAGTGGAGCATCTTCTGGTTTCATCTCACCATCAGGTGGCAATGCAGAGAACTCTGCCCCCAAAGCAGGTTGTTGATGTTACCAAGTCATCAGGGTGTCATAAGAACCCACTCTGGGTAAGTAAGTCAATACCAGAGCAGCAGTAGGGCCTTCCCTGGTATAAGTCTGATTCCTGGTGTTGATGTAGAAAACTGTGGTTGTTTCCATAGAAGGGATCCAAGGTTCAGGGGTGAATTGTCAATGTCTGATCTTCTGAAACCTAAGCCAAGTTATTATGACAAGTGTTCAGAGTATAAGGACCCACTGCAGTATAAAATTTATGTGTTCCTAACTCTATTAGATAAGAACTTGTTTAAAAAAAATAACTTGTTTGCACATGTAATATTTCCCCATTTTAATGTGCCTATGCACATTAAAGGAACAATGCCACAAGGTACTATTGGTGCATATGGAGACAAAGATAACAAACCCATCAATCCCATGTTTCTAACATGAACTCAAAACACAAAAGAAACTTATCTACTAGAATGCCCTACTAAACAGACCCTACTAAACAGGGGGAAATTGACACTACATAAGAAGATATTAAATAGGGGCAGAGAGATAACACAGCAGAAGGGTGTTTGCCTTGCACGCAGCCAATCCAGTGGTTCAAATTTTGGCATTCCATATGGTCCCAGGAATGATTTCTGAGCACAGAGCCAGGAGTAACCCCTGAGCACCACCAGGTGTAACCCAAAAACCAAAATTAAAAAAGAAGATATTCAATAAGGGTATACCTATTAAGGAAATACATCTAAAGAAATATTCAGGGCCAGAGTGATAGCACAGCAGTAGGGTATGTCCTTGCATGCAGCTGACCCAGGATAGACCTCCATTTGATCCCTGGCATCCCAGATGGTTCCCCAAACCAGGAGCAATTTCTGAGAGCATAGCAAGGAGTAACCCCTGAGTGTCACTGATGTGGCCAAAAAATAAAAAGAAATAAAATAAAGAAATATTCAGGGACTAGAGAGATAGCATGGAGGTGGGGCATTTGCCTTGCATACAGAAGGATAGTGGTTCAAATCCTGGCATCCCATATGGTCCCCCTAGCTTGCCAGGAGGGATTTCTGAGTGTAGAGCCAGGAGTAATCCCTGAGCGCTGCCAGGTGTGACCCCCCCAAAAAATATTCAAAGGATATATACATGTTCCCTTTAATTCTTTTGAAATAGTTGGGGGGGGGGCAAAATCCGGAGCACAAAATACCAAGACCACCAATTAAGAAGACTGATTAAGGGGCCGGGCGGTGGCGCTCGAGGTAAGGTGCCTGCCTTACCTGCGCTAGCCTAGGAGACGGACCGCGGTTCGATCCCCCGGCGTCCCATATGGTCCCCCAAGCCAGGAGCGACTTCTGAGCGCATAGCCAGGAGTAACCCCTGAGCGTCACCGGGTGTGGCCCAAAAACCAAAAAAAAAAAAAAAAAAAAAAGAAGACTGATTAAAACAAGTGTTGGAACAGAACTTCTAGAACCATAAAGAAAGACTGTATCTTGGGCTCCATCCTATGACCTGTCCAAAATACCAAGATCTCTAGTTACAGAAGCCTGATTTTATCATCCACGACTGAGTGGAAAGTTTCCAGACACCACATAAAGACCTAGGGGAGCATAAAAGAGCATGTATGGAGCCGGTAGTTATTCCCATGACAGTATGCTTCAAGGGTGGAGAAACCCTGTATCTCTTAGACCAAGGGAATTCCCTTTCTAATCTCCCCAATATTTACTATGCCTATGCAAAAGATGGAGGGGGGAGGAAGCACAATTTTTTTTCTTTTTATTTCGGGCCCATGATTAGTGTTTGGTTGTTGTCTGCATTGCGGCAGGGCTTTTCTTTTTTTTGTTGTTTATTTGTTTTTGTCATTGTAGTTTTGGTTTTATTTTTTGTTTTCATGTTTATCTGGTCTTTTTTTTTTGTATTTTTTGTCTTTTTGTGATGTTTTTCTTCCTTTTCCCCTTTCTTCTCTTAAACTGATATTTATAACCCTCTAGATGGACCCCTCCCATTTTTGTTTGTTTGTTTGTTTTTTGCTGTTTTGGTTTTTTTTCTTTCCCTTCAAACAGAACCATATAACTTGAATATCTTGTTCTGCCTCATAAATTGAGGGGGGAGGGAAATGGATGGTACCAAGACCAAAAAGTTATCTGAACATTAAGTAGAAATTTAAAAAAATGATCAGACTTAAATCCAAATCCAAACCCAACGACAACAGAATCGATATCAATCTACAACAAGCTAGACATAGAGGGGACCATTTATACTAGCAGCCTGGGGAGCAAAGGAGAGGGAATGCATGCTGGGAACAGGGATGGAGGGAGGACAACACTGGTGGTGGGAATGCCCCGGGTTCAATGCCACTATGTACCTAAAATATTACTGTGAAAGATTTGTAATCCACTTTGGTCACAATTTAAAATTATTGATTAAAAAAAATCCGGAGCACAGCTTCAGCCTGTGATTTGGCCTTGTGAAATCTAAAAATTGGCTTCCAGCAGTCAGATATCAGGACATGTCCTCGAGCCAGGGCTTCCCAGAAACCAAATCTGTAGTGAGCAATAGTCCACAGGGAAGGGAGGTGGGGAAAAAAGAAAACGCCAAGAGCAAATCAGCAGCAGCAGCAGTGTCAGCTTCTTCTCAGGCTGAGAATCTATCTTTTCACTTTAGGAGCTGGTCGGCAGCTTGCTGGGGTGGGGGGAATGTTCTGCCTGTGATGAGTTAAGAACTGAGGGTAAAAAAGGTTAAATGGTGGGAGGGATAACAGATGGGGATTGAGAGAGTGAAGGGCTAGAAAAGAATGTGTAAGGTGGTAAGCAAAGTGGGGGGAGGAGGGGTTATATAACAGGAGGAAGGACAATATACAACAAAGACAGACATTATGCATATTACAGACGGACCTTAGACAGACATTGAGATGGCCAACACATACACTCATGTGCACACACATCCAGACACTGAGTATCAATCTATGGGTGACAGTTAAAAAGCTTACCCACGTCAAATGGGACAGAAATAGTTAAAAATTATAAAGCTGACAAGGTTTTCCATTTTCTAGACCAATCATGATTGGTGAGGGTAAACTTTACTGAAGAAAACTTCATGGATTAGATTGTGTATAGAGCATTCTTAAAAACAATCATAATTTTCAAGTCTAGAAAATTAAGTAATATGGTAATGAGCACTGCACGAGGAGTCTATACCATGAAGTATTGTCTAGCAGGTCTTGAGCATCCAGTTTCCTTTCCTAAAAGCAATTGAATATCATGAGCATTATGATATAAGAGCTTTTACTGGGACCACAGAGAAAGACTTCGGGGTTGGACAACCTAGTATGCCTGGAGCCTGGAGTTGGTCTTATGCCAGAATACTTCATGGGTAAGGTTTCCCTGTTTTTGTGTGTGTGTGTTTTTTTTAATAATTTTTATTTTGACCAAAGTGGATTACAAATCTTTCACAGTAATATTTTAGGTACATAGTGACATTGAATCAGGATCATTCCCACCACCAATGTTGTCCTCCCTCCATCCCTGTTTCCAGCATGCATCCCTGTTTTAAGGCCAAAGGTTTTCATTACTATTTCCCTCATATTTTGCTATGCCTACAACATCAACTGCCACACATGTATCTTTCATATTGTATTTTTTATTTCTTATCTTTAAAAAAAATAGAGTTTGCTAAACCTACTATTGTATTAATTTTATGGAGATACAATAATTTTTTTTTTTTTTTTGGTTTTTGGGTCACACCTGGCAGCTCAGAGGTTACCCCTGGCTCTATGCTCAGAAATTGCCGCTGGCAGGCACAGGGGACCATATGGGATGCCGGAATTCGAACCACTGTCCTTCTGCATGAAGGCAAACACCTTACCTCCATGCTATCTCTCCAGCCCCTGGAGATACAATAATTTTTACAAATAAACTTGCTACTGAACTTTTTTTTTTTTTTTTTTTTGGTTTTTGGGCCACACCCGGCGTTGCTCAGGGGTCACTCCTGGCTCTCTGCTCAGAAATAGCTCCTGGCAGGCACGGGGGACCATATGGGACACCGGGATTTGAACCAACCACCTTTGGTCCTGGATCGGCTGCTTGCAAGGCAAACACCGCTGTGCTATCTCTCCAGGCCTGAACTTTTTTTTAATCTTCCATTTTATTTTAGTTTTTCTTTATTTTTTAAACTTCATTTATTGATTGGTTGGTTTGGGGGCCACATCCAGCAGCGCTCAGTGGTTACTCCTGGCTCTGCAGTCAGAAATCACCATTGGCAGGCTGGGGGACCATATGGGATGCTAGTAATCAAACTGGGTCCCTCCTGGGTCGGCTGCAAACAATGCAAATGCCCTATGGCTGTGCTATCTGTCCGAGCCCTTATTTTTTAGTTTCTTCTTTTTATTTTCTTCCTATTTTTTTTAATAACTTTGCTTTTTCTCATCTTGAAACAAATGTAAAAAAATGTAAAAAAAAAAAAAAAGAAAAAAAAAAAACAAATGTATTACGATCAGTTATGTCAACTCTGTGATGCATTTTCTTTCAATAAAAATGTAGTTATTTATTTATTTATTGTTTTTTGGGCCACACCAGACCGACAGCGCTCAGGAGTTACTCCTGGCTCTGCGCTCAGGAGTCTCTTCTGGCAGGCATGAGGTACCATATGGGATGCCAGAATTTGAACCACCGTCTGTTCAAATCAGCTGTGTGCAAGTCAAATGCCCTACCGCTGTACTATCTCTCTGGCCCCTAAATAAAAATATTTAAAAAAAAAAAAAGTAAGTACCGCTATTTTGGAAAAAGAGGAGGAGGTGGTGGAGAAGAAGAAGGACATCTGTCCTCTGAGTGTCACATTCTTTATCTGCCCACACATTACATCTCTGGGTTAGAATTCTCAAGTACCTACTTGAAGGGAAAAGATAAATAGATGTGTAGTGTTTCTAGTTTAAGACACCCCTGAATTAAGTTGGTTTTTCATTCTCTTGGGTGTCAGGAAGAAAACAGAAACCAAGAGGCAGAGGCTAGAATTCATCCTAATATCCCCAGTACCTCTCAAGCAGACAATGTCAAAGGAATTGAAATCAATGTTTTTGGAGAATCACTAACAGCTCTTTGGGCAAGCAGGGACCGGAGCTGAGTCTTAGGGCGGGTCAAATTTGCAGAGAAGACAGCAAAAACTAAGAAAAGCTGTTACTGGTGGCTCAGTAAAGTGGGGAACAGGGGAGGTAGATTGGATAAAAGAGTTCACCCACCTCTCTGCTTCTCTCTCTGCTTCTCTCTCTGCTTTTCTCTCTCTCTCTCTCTCTCCCTCTCTCTCTCTCTCTCTCTCTCTCTCTCTCTCTCTCTCTCTCTCTCATACACACACACACACACACACACACACACACACACACAGCCACCAGCACTTGGGGAAATTTTGCCTGACTTGGGTCTTGACTGGTAAAATCTCCCTTGAGCACTTATATGGTATAAAAATATGCATGTGGGATCAGAGCGATAGCACAGTGATAGGGCTTTATCTTTGCACACTGCCAAATCGGGACAGATCCAGGTTTGATCCCCGTTATTATATGGTCTCCCGAGCCTGCCAGGAGCCATTTCTGAGCACAGAGCCAGGAGTGAGCGCCGCCAGGTGTGGCCCAAAAACAAAAACAAAACAAAAATATACTCATGTCTCACCAGCCCCATGAGGTAGCCATCAAACTACCTGGAGTCCACTTGTGCACTTGTGCATGGCATAGAAGACGGTCCCTGGAAGCTGGTTTTTCCAAAAGCAGTGAACTCAGGCTAGAGTGAGAAATTGCTCTTTGCAGGAAAGGAAAGCTGGTCCTAACCTTGGTACAGGCTTTCTGGATCTGTCACCTTTCCCTGCAGTATAGAATTTTAGCAGGAGGCAAAATGGTGAAGCAAGATAATTATATTGAAATTGATGTTAGTGGAGGTCCCTGGGTGTCTTATGTGAAGTGGGGTGAAAGGCCTCTAGAAGGAAATGTACTGCTTTCTCTCCATTGATGTCACCCAGGAATGGCTGGGGCGATCTAGGACCGATAAAGTCTGCAGTTTTATCTTGTGTCCCACCATTCCCACTAGCCCCATCAAGCCATACCTGACTTCCACTTGTTCTGCTCAGTGCAGGACTTAACCCGATTTCTCAGACAGCCATAGACTCAGGGTGGAGCAAGGAATTGCTCTTTGAAGGAAAGGAAAGTTAGTCTTAGACCTTACCTGTGCCTTTTGAGTTAGTCCCCTTTCTCTCAGAAAAGAATTTCAGGAGAACTTCTTCTTCAGGAGGAACTGAGCAAAGAAGTAAAATCAGATTTTTATTTAGGAATTCTGGGGGTGGGGATAATACATTCAAGAGAGCTTCTACAAAGGGAGAGAGAGCCCCAGTATACATCCCATCATAAAAGTACAAAATTACATATCTCAAGAGGGGAGATGCAAGCAACACGTATGTGTGGGTACCATGTGCATCAGCCAACAAAGCACATGTGTGTGTGTTCTTTGTTCCAACTTGTCTTATAATCTCCAAATCTGCCCCGTGTGGAGCTTTCCTAATTTGGTAAGGGTCCTAGCTAGGGTATTTGTCAAGGGGAAGTGTTGGAATCAGTTGATGGTCTTCTAAGACCTTTTTTTCCTGGCCTTTGTTCCTACTATCAGGTCTTAGTCCTGCACCCACAAATAAGGTAGGTCCTATAGCCTTAGGGCTAGTGACAAGAGAAGCTTCTTCAAATTCCATCTGTTGGTTTTATTGAGTCCCAAGAACTTTTATTACATCCCAAGAACACATTGCTATGGGGCTCTTCCCTATCGACCTACTAGCTTCAAAAATTACTTAGAAAAATCTGAGGGGAAGGGGCCAGAGAGATAACATGGAGGCAAGGCATTTGCCTTGCATGCAGGGGGACAGTGGTTCGAATCCTGGCATCCCATATGGTCCCCCGAGCCTGCCAGGAGCAATTTCTGAGTGTAGAGCCAGGAGTAACCCCTGAGCAGCATCAGGTGTGACCCAAAAACTGGAAAGAAAGAAAGAAAGAAAGAAAGAAAGAAAGAAAGAAAGAAAGAAAGAAAGAGAAAGAAAGAAATAAAGAAAGAAAGAAAGAAAGAAAGAAAGAAAGAAAGAAAGAAAGAAAGAAAGAAAGAAAGAAAGAAAGAAAGAAAGAAAGAAAGAAAGAGAGAGAAAGAAAGAGAGAGAAAAAGAAAGAAAGAAAGAGAGAAAGAAAAAGAAAGAAAGAAAGAAAGAAAGAAAGAAAGAAAGAAAGAAAGAAAGAAAGAAAGAAAGAAAGAAAGAAAGAAAGAAAGAAAGAAAGAGAGAGAGAGAAAGAAAGAAGAAAGAAAGAAAGAAAGAAAGAAAGAAAGAAAGAAAGAAAGAAAGAAAGAAAGAAAGAAAGAAGAAAGAAGAAAGATGAAAGAAAGAAAGATGAAAGAAAGAATAAAGAAGAAGGTAAAATCCAAATGGATTAAAGACCTCGATATCAGCCCCAAAACCATAAGATATATAGAACAGCACATAGGCAAGACACTCCAGGACATTACAGGCATCTTTAAGGAGGAAACTGCACTCTCCAAGCAAGTGAAAGCAGAGATTAACAGATGGGAATATATTAAGCTGAGAAGCTTCTGCACCTCAAAGGAAATAGTGCCCAGGATACAAGAGCCACCCACTGAGTGGGAGAAACTATTCACCCAATACCCATCAGATAAGGGGCTAATCTCCAAAATATACAAGGCACTGACAGAACTTTACAAGAAAAAAACATCTAATCCCATCAAAAAAATGGGGAGAAGAAATGAACAGACACTTTGACAAAAAAGAAATACAAATGGCCAAAAGACACATGAAAAAGTGCTCCACATCACTAATCATCAGGGAGATGCAAATCAAAACAACGATGAGATACCACCTCACACCACAGAGAATGGCACACATCACAAAGAATGAGAATAAACAGTGTTGGCGGGGATGTGGAGAGAAAGGAACTCTTATCCACTGCTGGTGGGAATGCCGTCTAGTTCAACCTTTATGGAAAGCGATATGGAGATTCCTCCAAAAACTTGAAATCGAGATCCCATATGATCCAGCTATACCACTCCTAGGAATATACCCTAAGAACACAAAAATACAGTACAAAAACCCCTTCCTTACACCCATATTCATTGCAGCACTATTTACCATAGCAAGACTCTGGAAACAACCAAGATGCCCTTCAACAGATGAATGGCTAAAGAAACTGTGGTACATATACACAATGGAATATTATGCAGCTGTCAGGAGAGATGAAGTCATGAAATTTTCCTATACATGGATGTACACGGAATCTATTATGCTGAGTGAAATAAGCCAGAGAGAGAGAGAAACACAGAATGGTCTCACTCGTCTATGGGTTTTAAGAAAAATGAAAGACATTCTTGCAATAATAATTTTTAAACACAAAAGAGAAAAGAGCTGGAAGTTCCAGCTCACCACAGGAAGCTCACCACAAAGAGTGATGAGTTTAACTAGAGAAATAACTACATTCTGAACTTTCCTAATAATGAGAATGTATGAGGGAAATGGAGAGCCTGTTTAAAGTACAGGCAGGGGTTAGGTGGGGAGGAGGGAGACTTGGGACATTGGTGGTGGGAATGTTGCACTGGTGATGGGTGGCGTTCTTTACATGACTGAAACCCAAACACAATCATGTATGTAATCAAGGTGTTTAAATAAAATTAAAAAAAAAGAAAGAAGAAAGAAGAAAGAAAGAAAGAAAGAAAGAAAGAAAGAAAGAAAGAAAGAAAGAAAGAAAGAAAGAAAGAAAGAAAGAAAGAAAGAAAGAAAGAAAGAAAGAAAGAAAGAAAGAAAGAAAGAAAGAAAGAAAGAAAGAAAGAAAGAAAGAAAGAAAATAGAAAGAAAATAGATGAAAGAAAGAAAGAAAGAAGAAAGATGAAAGAAAGAAAGAAAGAAAGAAGAAAGATGAAAGAAAGAAAGAAAGAGAAAGAAAGAAAGAAAGAAAGAAAGAAAGAAAGAGAAAGAAAGAAAGAAAAAGAAATCTGAGAAAGAGAAATAAAAAAATTATGTGTTCAAGAGAGAACATAGACTTCTCTGAAGTGGAAGAGCAGGTGAGCAAAGAAACACAGAGATAAGCAAGAGAGAGACATGTTCAAAGGAGAAGACAAGAGTAATTTGTGAGCACTGAGCCAGGAGTAAGGTACTTCGGGTTGTGGCCCAAAAAGGAAAAAGAAAAAGAAAAGTAATAAGCAGCAAGTGAAAGAAATCCAATGAGAAAGCACAAGAAAGCAGCTATAGGGAAAGTTCCAGAAAGTACTGCTGTTTCTCTCCCACACTGCCACTAAAACAGATCTTTATCAAAACCAAGCATCGGCTTTCTACCTCCTCATCATTCCAGAGACTGGAAAAGATCTGGCTGTTAGACTAGCTGTATAGATGTTACACAGACACATAATAAACTGTGTAGACTTAAACATGCCATTTGATATATTTGTCTAAAGGTATACACCCAGGACGCTTGTCACTACAATGACCATCATGAACCTATTTGTTTACTCTCCCCCACACACATATGTCTCTCCCTTACCCCACCCCTAATAAAATCTGCTTTGGAGAATCAATGAAAAAAAAATCTCTGGCCAGAAAGATATCCTTGAAAGCCTCTGGCTTTGCAGACTGAAAAATGAGGTCCCAAGAGGGGAAGTGACTTACATAAAGCTTCAGGGCTGATCAGGCACTGAGAACTCCATTCTCAGACCTTCAGTCACACAGTTCTGACACTCAGTACTCTCCAGGTATCTGAGGAAATTTTACTCCTCTGGAAAAAAGAAAAAACATTTCAGACCAAACACTACCAATATCAACCTATCCCAAGGGAAGCTATAATTCTAAAAGGGAAAGATGATATCTCTCTTCAGAAAAGCACTCTGATGGCATGTTACTTCCCATTAAGGATGAAGTTAGGCACACCTCTCCCCTTTGCCCTTTAACCCCAGAAAGCGAATAGCCTAATAGTAGGCAGGCTTAGTCTATTATGGAAATAACAACAAAGGAAATCTTTCATGTTCGGTGGAGTCACCAGACTCCACAGCACTTTGAAATCAAAATTTGCTAAACTTTCCCATGTTGAACCATTATTATTCAGAGTGAAACGAGTTCCAGTACCGTATCAGTGACACATTTCAAAACATTATGGATTAGGGGCAGGGATGATGGTTGAAAGGGCTGGGGTACATGTTTTGCATGCAAGAGTCCCCATGTTTGATCCCAAGCTCCATATGGTTCCCCAAGCATCTTTGGGTGAAGTCCAAATACTAAATAAAAGCTAAATACTAAATAAAAGCTAAATAAACAAACAAACCCAGACCATTTTAAATTAAATACACTTCTGTGTTTTTGCTGGAAATCACAAAAATCAGAAAGCTAAAGATTAAATCAGTTGTTGATTTTCTTCTATACAAGAGCAAAGCTACGTTACAGCTTAATGGGATTGTTCAGTTTTGACAAATGCACTCTGGTCACTGAAGATGTTAAATTAGGAGCAGAGGAATAAAAGATACAGGAAACAATAACTCGGAGACATTTTTCTCTAAATCTGATACTACAAAATAAACTGTTTTTTAAACCCAGACATAAACAACCCACACATACATCAACAGTTAGTTTATGACCCAGAAGCTGAGACCATACAATGGAGAAAGGAGAGATTTGTCAATAAATGATATGGCAAAACTCAACAGCCGTGTGCAAGAAAATTAAACTAGATCACTAAATAATAATACACACAGACATTAACACTCAGTAGATTAAGTAAGCATTATAGATATAGTTTTATGAAATAAAATATATTGAGTAAAGGGACCAGAGTGGTGGCACAAGCAGTAGGGCTTTTGCCTTGCACACGCTAACCTAGGACAGACCGCGGTTCGATTCCCTGGCTTCCCATATGGCCCCCAAGCCAGGAGCAATTTCTTAACACATAGCCAGTAATAGCCCCTGAGCATCACCGGGTGTGGTCCAAAAAGCAATATATATATATATACATATATTTGTTTGCTTGGTTTTTGGGTCACACCTGGTGGTACTCAGGAGTTATTCCTGGCTCTGTGCTCAGAAATTACTCCTGTCATGCTCTGGGGACCATATGAGATACCAAGAGTTGAACTAGCAAGGCAAATTCTCTATCTACTGTAATATCATATATATCATATATACATATATATGTATATATATATATATACTAAAACATAAATGTTATGCTCCTGAATTTCAACCTCCGAAAGGAATTTGGAAACAAAACTCAGTTCCAAGGGGTAACATTTTTTTTAAAAATAAAACTAGGGGGGCCGGGCGGTGGCGCTAAAGGTAAGGTGCCTGCCTTGCCTGCGCTAGCCTTGGACGGACCGCGGTTCGATCCCCCGGTGTCCCATATGGTCCCTCAAGCCAGGAGCAACTTCTGAGCACATAGCCAGGAGTAACCCCTGAGCGTTACTGGGTGTGGCCCAAAAACAAAAACAAAAAATAAAAAAATAAAAAAAAAATAAAACTAGGAACTGGAGTGATATTACAGTAGATAGAGAATTTGCCTTGCTAGTTCAACCCCTGATGTCCCATATGGTCCCCAGAGCGTGACAGGAGTAATTTCTGAGCACAGAGCCAGGAGTAACTCCTGAGTACCACCAGGTGTGACCCAAAAACCAAGCAAACAAAAAGAAGCTACATCAAAATTAAAAGCATTTATATAGCAAAAGAAAGTTCCAGAAAAGCAAAAAGGCAGCCTACAAGTTGGGAAAAAATATAATTTGTTCATAATATATACAACAAAAAATTACTTTATAAAATATATAAGAAGGATTCCTTCTGCCATCATCTCAGGAGGCCATCTCTACATCTCCTGAATCTCTACTAGCACTTCCAAAACTCCCAGATGAGATTAACTTCCTGTCTGAGACCTCAGGAACTTTTTCCAAACTAAAAACTAATTCCCCTTCCTTTCAGCTGGGTCCCTGCAGCTTCTGTGCCTGACTATGTATAAGTAGCATCAGAATGTTACACTAATCACACTTCACACAGTTCACACATAGACATCCTATCACACTATAAAAACAGGTAGAGAGGAACAGAGCAATATACAATATAATCTCCTAGAGACACCCTGGGAGACCAAGTACAAAGATTTGCCCTCGGCACAGCAGGAAACACAGCAAATACAATATGGAAAACTTGTAGAAGCCCTCCAAGCTCAATGACTAAAAATAATAACCTAGAGAAAGATTCGACCAGTACAACCAGTTTTGCAAACTCTCAGACTAACTTTAGAGACACCATGTTGAGGATGTTTAATGAGGCCAAAGAAATACGACACAGGTAATCTGCAAAGCATGAGAACATATGAGATTGAAAATGAAAATACTACATTCAGAAGTGAATGAAGGGGCCCGGAGAGGTAGCACAGCGGCGTTTGCCTTGCAAGCAGCCGATCCAGGATCAAAGGTGGTTGGTTCGAATCCCGGTGTCCCATATGGTCCCCCGTGCCTGCCAGGAGCTATTTCTGAGCAGACAGCCAGGAGTAACTCCTGAGCACCACCGGGTGTGACCCAAAAACCAAAGAAAAAAAATAATAAAAAATTAAGGAGTCCCACAACAAGATACAGAAAACCTCTAGAAAATAACAGAAGATGGACAAACGGAGAAGACATTATCAGCACACATAGAGAACTATGGGAAGAGAGCAAGGGGAACAATATAAGAATCATAGGATTTCCTGAAGAATAAGAGGGAAAATTTGGTGAAGAACCTCTTGTGAAAGAAATCATAGCTAAGAATTTCCCAGAGTTTGAGAGATGCAGGCACCAAGAACCAAAAGGCCAGAAGGTGTCTTAACAAAAGGAATCCCAAATAGAAAAATTTGAAGACACATTATAACCAGAATGACAAAAGCTGAGGAGAGAGACAAAATATTGAAAGCAGGGCCTGGGACAGGGTACTTGCTTTGCACACAGTTGACCCAGGTTAGATCTCCAGCACCCTATGGTTTCCAAGAACTTCCAGGAGTGATCACTTTGATATCTGTGTGCAGAATCGGAGGTGAGCCCTGAGTACCAACCAAGTGTAACCCAAACACACACACACACACACACACATTATTAAAAGCAGAAGATCAAAAAAGGAAAGCCTATGGAATTCACCAGAGATCATCAAATGAGCCAGAAGAAAATGGTGGGATACTATTAAAAAACAAACAGAAAAATAACGCTGATGAAATGAAATGAAATGAAATGAAATGAAAGGATACTCTATTCAGCTAGATTATTATTTAGATGCAAAGGAACAATAACAAGTTTCATGGATAGGCAATAGTTTAGGGAATTCATAGCCTTGAAATCTTTGAAAGAACTTCTTTTGGTGGGGAGGTAAAGGGCTGAATACCCAGCTATATTTAGGTGGTTGGCTAGGTTCCTGGCTCAGCACTCAGGAATTACTCCTGGTAGTGCTCGAAGGACCATATGGGATCCTAGGGACTGTACCCACATCAGCTACATGCAAGGCAATCGCCCTACCTGCTGTACTATCTCTCCAGCTAAAGCAAACTTTGTAGCATTTTGCCATTGAGTATAGTATGGTATTGAGTATGCCATTGAGTATGGTATCACTCATAGTACTTATGGTTGCCCTCTATAAGGTTAAAAAAGATCTGGTTTATCTTAGTTTACTAGGAAAGGAAGGAAGGAAGGAAGGAAGGAAGGAAGGAAGGAAGGAAGGAAGGAAGGAAGGAAGGAAGGAAGGAAGGAAGGAAGGAAGGAAGGAAGGAAGGAAGGAAGGAAGGAAGGAAGGAAGGAGGGAGGGAGGGAAGGAAGGAGGGAGGGAGGGAGGGAGGGAGGGAGGGAGGGAAGGAGGGAAGGAGGGAAGGAAGGAAAATAGGGAGGGGAAGGGAAGGAGGGAAAGAGAAGGGAAGGAGGGAAGGAGGAAGGGTGGAAGGAGGGAGAAAGAGAGGGAAAGAGGACCAAAATTTCCCTCTGAAGTGGGATTGAAAAATCCCATATCTTTCCTCCTACCTTGGTTTCATCCTGGTTGGGTACCATTCGATACAGTAATTTCTTGGTTCATTTTCCTCTGGACCCTTAAATTCCTGATTTGGGCTTAACCCCACTATTCCATATTACCTATTACATATCTACCTACCCTTGGGGCTCCAGAGTTCACTACCCTGGTGGCTCTCTGCTGCCCCCTTCTGCCACCAGCTGACAGCCATTGTAGCTAGCAGACCAGGGGTACCCAATTCACACTCCTTCCAAACACCTTTGCAACTAGATCTGAAATAACATTTCGCAAATTCTTTTCTTCTGTGGTGCTGAGGATTGAACCCAGGGCCTCACACAAGTACTCTACACTGAATTATATTCCTGGCTCACAATTTTCTTTTATATTAAGTCTCTTGGGAAGAAGTTTGCAATACCAAACTCAAAGTTTCCAAATACAAATACAAAAAAAAAAAATCGGTGGGTAGGGGGGTTGGGCCACACCCGGTGACGCTCAGGGGTTACTCCTGGCTATGCACTCAGAAATCGCTCAGAAATCGCTCCTGGCTTAGGGGACCGCAGTCCATCCTAGGCTGCACCACCACTCCAGCTCCCAAATACAAAATTTTTTTGACCTGTATCACCCATGTTGTGAAGATCTATCTTCTCACTCTTTATCAACACCATTTTCTCATTTACATTACACTGGTGCAGGTTCATGAATGGAAGCATCATCCACAAACTAGTGTGATGGTTACTGTAAACTACAGGACTCCAAAGATAAATAAGATTCATTTTGTCGAGGACGGAGAGATAGCATGGAAGTAAGGCACTTGCCTTGCATGCAGAAGGACGGTGGTTCGAATCCTGGCATATGGTCTCCTGAGCCTGCCAGGAGCGATTTCTGAGCATAGAGCCAGGAGTAACCCCTGAGCGCTGCCGAGTGTGACCCCCCTCAAAAAACAAACAAACAGAAAAAGATTCATTTTGTCCTCCCAAAGTTCCAAGGACCAAAACTATGCATGAAGACTTAAGATGATAAAGAAAATGTGGCCAAGCCCCGCGGTCACCAGCTAGCAGGCAGCCGCGGGGATGATTTTCCAAGACCTTATCTCTGTGCGCACAAGTTAATTTTCTTTCTTTTTCTTTTTCTTCTTCTCCCCACTTTCAAATTTGGTGACTGGAACCAAAGTCACAGGAAAAAATTTTTAAAAATAAAATAAAATAAAGATAATGAAAATGTCCCATATTTGCATTGTCTAATGGTGGCTCACTTGAAATATTATTAGTCTGACTGAAACTAACTTAATTTTTACTTTAGTTGATTTTAACTTAAAATTTTTAATGAAAATACTAGAGCCAGAGTGATAGCACAGTGGTAAGGCTTCTGTCTTGCATGTAATCCCTGGCATCCCATATGGTCCCCAGAGCCTGTCAGGAGCGATTTCTGAGTACAGAGCCAGGACAACCCCTGAGTGCCACCGGCTGTGGTCCAAAAACAACCAAAAACCAAAATAAAATAGAAATATTATAAAAGGGCTGGAGAGATAGCACAGTGATAGGGTGTGTGCCTTGCACACAGTCAATCCAGGACAGATGGTGGTTTGAATCCTGACATTTTATTTGGTCCCCTGTGCCTGCCAGGAGCAATTTCTGAGCACAGAGCCAGGAGTAACCCCTGTGTGCCTCAGGGTGTGACCCCCCCATATATATATATAATATATATAATATATAATATATATAATATATAATATAATATATATAATAATATATATAATATATAATGCTTTTGCTTTAAATGTACTTTATTGCTTTGATTGAATTTCTGAGCACAGAGCCAGGAGTAACCCCTGTGTGCCTCAGGGTGTGACCCCCCCAATATATATATAATATATATATAATATATATAATAATATATATAATATAATATATAATATATAATATATATAATATATAATGTTTTTGCTTTAAATGTACTTTATTGCTTTGATTGAACATCTTAACTATTGGAAAGTTGACATCCAAATGCTATGTCTAAAATACATAGCAGATATCATAGAAAATTAGAGTATAAAATATTTCATCAACAATATTTATTTTCTTGTGGCCAGAGTAATAGTAGAGCAAGTAGGGCACTTGCCTTGCATGTGATCAACCTAGGTACCCAGATGGTTCCCTAAGCTGCAAAGGAGTGATCCCTGAGTACAGAGCAGAATAATCTCTGAACATCTGTAGATATTCCACACATCTATAGATGGTCCAAACTCGAAAAAGAGTTTTTATATTCTTTTGGGCCACTCTGTAGTGCTCAGGAGAGAGGAATAGTGTGTGTTTGTATGGGGGGGGGGAGAGGGAGAGAGGGGGGAGGGAGGGAGGGAGGGAGGGAGGGAGGGAGGGAGGGAGGGAGGGAGGGAGAGAGAAGAGAGAGGAGAGAGGGAGAGGAGAGAGAAAAATAGACAGAGACAGAGAGAGAAAGAGACAGAAAGAAATTTGACGCCAATCATAAAAATGAACTCTGGGGGCAGGAGAGATAGCACAGTGGTAGGATGTTTGCCTTGCAAGCAGTTAATCCAGGATGAACGGTGATTTGAATTCCAATATCCTATATGGTCTCCCATGCCTGCCAGGAGCAATTTCTGAGCTCAGAGCCAGGAGTAACCCTGAGCACCACCGGGTTTGAGAAAGAAAAGAAAAGAAAAGAAAGAAAAGAAAAGAAAAGAAAAGAAAAGAAAAGAAAAGAAAAGAAAAGAAAAGAAAAGAAAAGAAAAGAAAAGAAGAAAAGAAAAGAAAAGAAAAGAAAAAAGGGAAAAGAGAAGAGAAGAGAAAAGAAGAGAAAAGAAAGAGAGGAAGGAAGGAAGGAAGGAAGGAAGGAAGGAAGGAAGGAAGGAAGGAAGGAAGGAAGGAAGGAAGAAGGAAGGAAGGAAGACAGAAAGACGAAAGAAAGAAAGAAAGAAAGAAAGAAAGAAAGAAAGAAAGAAAGAAAGAAAGAAAGAAAGAAAGAAAGAAAGAAAGAAAGAAAGAAAGAAAGAAAGAAAGAAAGAAAGAAAGAAAGAGAGAGAGAGAAAGAAAAGAAAAGAAAGACCCTACCCATTATGCTATCGCTCTAGCTCCTTCTGTGTCTTCTATTATTTCTTTTAATAAACAGTCACAGTTTTCAATATGTCTTGTTTTGGTATTTTAAGTTCTTTCTAGGCACTTTTTGTTTGTTTGTTTGTTTGTTTGTTTTGTTTTGTTTTGGAGCCACCCGTCGTGAATTTAGATCCCTACCCTTCACCTCAAGTTTAAGAAGAGAGCCGGAGAGATAGCACAGCACTAGACCTTATGGTCTCCCGTGCTTGCCAAGAGAAAAAAACCCTGAACGTCGTCGTACGCGGCTAAGTTAAGAAAGAAGTAGCGCTCCTCTTAAAGCGCAGCGAAAAGGCCACACCCGTTTGATGCTCAGGGGTTACTCCTGGCTAAGCGCTCAGAAATTGCCCCTGGCTTGGGGGGGGGGGGACCATATGGGACGCCGGGGGTGGCACTTAATTTTTTAAAAAAGAAATCAATGGGCCGTGATAGTATAGGTCGTTTGCCTTGCAAGTGGCTTACCTCGATTTGCTCTTTGGTATCCTATATGGTTCCCGGAATACCACCAGGAATACTTCCTGAACACAGAGACAAGAGCAACCCCTGATAATCACAAGGTGTGATGCAAAAACCCAAAAGCCAAAAACTTTTTCCACTGGACCAGAGTACACTCTGGTAAGGTAAGGATAGGGTAAGCTTGCCTTGCATGCAGCCAATCCAGGTTGGGTACCCTGTGCCAGCCAGGAGTTATTTCTGAGTACAGAGCCCCCCCCCCCCCACACACACACACACAATTTCCCAGGTAGAACTTAACTCCTGATTCTATGCTCAGATATCACTCCTGGAGAGTCTCTGGTCTTGGGGGACCATATGCGATGCAGGGACTCAAATCTGGCTACATGCAAGGCAATTGCCCTACTTGCTGTACTATCTCTTTGGCCCTCTAGGCACTTCATATTTTTAGAAAAATTGTATTTTTCCAGTTGAGTTTTTAGTTTTTAATTTATATATTTTGGATAGTAATTTTATGTTGCATGTATGATATGCAAGTATCTTTTTCCAATTAGTAGGTGGCCTTTTTGTCTCTGTGATCATTTCTTTTGCTGTATGAAATATATTTTTGTATTTATTTTCCTTCTTCCCTTTGTTGCTGTTATTGTTGTTTTCAGAGGGTAGTGGTAGGGGCGCATATTTAGTTTCAGTGTCCTTACTCTTATTCTAGACATGGCACAGGTCATTGGGGTAGTAGGAATCATACTAGCAGGTGGGGAGGCACCAAGGACCAAACTTACAACCTCAAGTCTATCTGAAAAATCAATAATTTTTTTGCGGGGGTCACACTTGGCGGCACTCAGGTGTTATTCCTGGCTCTTATTCCTGACTCAGAAGTCACCCCCTGACAGGTTCAGGAGACCATATGGGATGCCGGAATTCTAACCAGGTTCCATCCTGGGTTGGCTGTGTGCAAGGTAAAGGGCCTTACTGCTGTGCTAACGCTCTGGCTCCGTTCGATGATTTCTTAATGGCTACATTTTCAGACCCTGCAAAAATATAATTTGGCATAGTCCCACTTGTTTTCTCTTGCTTTTGTTTCCTTTGCCAATGTAGTTGAGTCTTTAAATGCATCTCAGATGCTGAGGTCTTGGAGTTTCACCTTTTTTATGTTTTATAGTTTTCGGTCTAATAGCTAAGTTTTTCATTCACTTAGTGTTCATTTTCTTTTTTTTTTTTTTTTGTTTTGTTTTGTTTTTTGGTTTTTGGGCCACACCCGGTAATGCACAGGGGTTACTCCTGGCTATGTGCTCAGAAGTTGCTCCTGGCTTGGGGGACCATATGGGACACCGGGGGATCGAACCGCGGTCCGTCCAAGGCTAGCGCAGGCAAGGCAGGCACCTTACCTTTAGTGCCACCGCTCGGCCCCATTAGTGTTCATTTTCTTTCTTTTTTTTATTCTTTCTTTCTTTTTCCTTTTCTTTTCCTTTTGTTTACTCTTTAGTTTTAGGTGTTACTCTTTGCGCACAGGAATCATTCCTGGCAAACTTGGGACCATATGGGAATCTGGAGATAGAAAATCTATGTTTTGTTTTTTGTTTATTGTTTTTGGGCCACACCCGGCGTTGCTCAGAGGTTACTCCTGGCTGTCTGCTCAGAAATAGCTCCTGGCAGGCACTGGGGACCATATGGGACACCGGGATTCGAACCAACCACCAATGGTCCTGGATCAGCTGCTTGCAAGGCAAACGCCGCTGTGCTATCTCTCTGGGCCCAGAAAATCTGTTTTAAGATGCTTATTTTGCCTTTGGCTGTCCCCAGTTCAACTCCCCAACACCCTATGGTCCCCTGAGCATGACCAGGAGTGATTTTAAAGCACACAGCCATGAATAGTTCCTAAGCACCATTTGTTATGACACCTAAAACTAGAAAAAGGAAAGTGAATAAAATTTAAAAGAGAGGAAGGAAGGAAGGAAGGAAGGAAGGAAGGAAGGAAGGAAGGAAGGAAGGAAGGAAGGAAGGAAGGAAGGAAGGAAGGAAGGAAGGAAGGAAGGAAGGAAGGAAGGAGGGAGGGAGGGAGGGAGGGAGGGAGGGAGGGGGGAGGGAGGGAGGGAGGGAGGGAGGAAGGAGGGAGGGAGGGAGGGAGGATAGGAAGGAAGGGAAGGATAGGAAGGAAGGAGGAAGGAAGGGAAGGAGGGAAAGAGGGAGGGAGGGGAAGGTAGGAGGGAGAGAAGGAAGGAAGAAGGAGGGAGGGAAGGAGGGAGGGAAGGAAGAAAAAGGGAGAGAGGGTGGGGAGGGAGGGAAGAAGGAAGGAAAGAAGAAAGGAAGGAAGAAGAGGGAGGGAAGAAGAGATGGAGGAAGGAAAACTACTCATGACTTATCAGAAAATGCAAATCAAAACCACAAAGAAGTACCACCTCACACGTGTGAGAATGGTCTACATCAAAGACCAGACACAGCAAGTGTTTGCAGGAATGTAGTGAAAAAGAAACTCTCATAAATTGTTGGAAATATAAATTGATGCAACGTTTATGGAGAACAGCATAAAGTATTTTCTCTCTCTATATATATATATATATATTACATATTATATAGTTCAGTGGTTAGAGAACTCGCATGGCATGCATCTGATCAGGACCCAATTCCCACCATAGTCTCCACAACATTGCTGGGTACAGCCCTGGAGGCCCTCAGCTCCTCCAGAATAATCTAGGTATCTCTAGCACTAGAGGGCCCAAACAGCACCAACCCCCACTCTCCTCCCCAGTATCACATAGTGGGGTTCTGACCCAGTAGTGTTGACATTTATGGTTTTAGAATACAAGTTATTGCAGTCTTCAGCACAAGACCCTCCATAACTTAATTATGTATTTGTATACATTTTGATTATTAAATTTTGGGTCATGCCCTGTGGTGTTGGACATTAGTTCTGGCATGGTGCTCTGGGTTCTGATAGCTTTTGAGGCAACGCGTGGCATGCAGTGCCAGGTATCAAACCCAGTGTTGGCACATGCAAATTCTGCACTCTAGTTCTTTGAGGCATCTCCTCAACCCATTAAGACTATTTCTACTGAAGCAATTAGTAAGTGGATTGCTAGGGTAAAGTGTGAATATTTTTTTATATTTCTGTTGATTATTTCACCAGTAAAAAATGGATTTATTTGGAGAAACCAAACACACGCGCGCGCGCACACACACACACGTTTGCTTTTATTGCTACCATACACACATTTCCTCAGAACAAAAGTAAGAAATGTTCTTTGTCACTGTTAGGCACTGAATCCACTGAAAGGCACTGGGAGCTCAAAAAGATGACTTGAAATTCTCAGCTAGATTATTGCTTTTCTCATGGGCTTTTCTCATGGGCTAAACAGTTGCTGTGCTATTGTTGTGAAGTGATTCATCGTCCATTTTCTTTTTTTTTTTTTTTTTTTGGTTTTTGGTCCACACCCAGCGATGCTCAGGGGTTACTCCTGGCTGTCTGCTCAGAAATACCTCCTGGCAGGCATGGGGGACCATATGGGACACCGGGATTCGAACCAACCACCTTTGGTCCTGATCGACTACTTGCAAGGCAAATGCCACTGTGCTATCTCTCCGGGCCCTCATCGTCCATTCTCTTCTGGAGCAGAAAAATAACATCACTTCCAGCCTGAAACAAGACCTATCTCTTCCAATTGGATTCTGTAGTGTGCATTAGAACTACACTTCCGGGGCCGGAGAGATAGCATGGAGGTAGTGCATTTGCCTTTCATGCAGAAGGACTGTGGTTTGAATCCTGGCATCCCATATGGTCCCCCTAGCCTGCCAGGAGCGATTTCTGAGCATAGAGCCAAGAGTAATCCCTGAGAGCTGCCAGGTGTGACCCAAAAACCCAAAAAACAAAAAAAAAAAAAAAAAAGAAAGAAAGAACTACACTTCCCACCTCATTTTGTTTGTTGTTGTTGTTGTTGTTGTTGTTTGGCTACTCTTCTTACTTCTGGCTCCACATTCAAAGCTCATTCCTGGAGATGCTCAAGTGACTATATGAGGTACCAACCAAGGAATAAATCTGGTTTAATTAAAGCTACATTCAAATTCTTTCTAAGCTTTGAGAACATCTTTTTCTCCTTGTTCCTAGTCACATACAATTCATCCATTTGAAGTATACAACATATATAAATTGAGTGGTTTTTACTACCTTCAAGAAAATTCGGTGCTGAAAAAGAAGAAAGTGATACACAAGACATTCTGCCATTGACAATAGTGCAGACCACAGTGCCAAAAGGGAGAGAGAGAGAGAGAGAGAGAGAGAGAGAGAGAGAGAGAGAGAGAGAGAGAGAGAGAGAGAGAGAGAGAGAGAGAGAGAGAAATTGTTTGCTCTAGAGACAGTTTGGGGGAGAGATGGGAGAAAAATGGGGGACATTGGTGGTGGGGAGGGTGGAATGGTGAAGGATGGTGTGCATTGTATGACTGAAATCCAACAATGTACAGTTTTGTAACCACAATGCTTAAATAAAAAAATTTAAAAAACTATATTCAAGGTAAATGTCCTACCCACTATATTATCACTCCAGCTCCATTTTGACTTCATATGAAAGTGAGTACAGTGAGTAGGCACTTGCCTTGCACTCATCAGGCTCTGGTTTGATCCCTGACATCCTATATAGTTTCTGGGAAGCACCAACAGGAGGAATTCTGGAGTGCAGAGCCAGGAGAAACCTCTGAGCATTGCAGGGTGTGGCCCCAAAATAACTAAATAAATAAATAAATGAATGAATGAGGTTTCTGGGTTGGTTGGTAGGTTGATAGGTTTCCTCTTCCCGTTTCCACAGTGGTCACTCTAGATTGTGGTGCTAGAAGTACATATCCTCTAATCTCGCCAAAATTGCACACTTTAGTTTTGGTGCTATGGCACATTCTGTTTGCAGTACTAAGCTGCAAATCTCATTCACATGCTCCGCAGGGATTGCAGTCCAGCCCAGCCATATGTACTTGCCATGCTCGGGCATGCCTGAGAGTCACTAGGACTATGCTCAGCACACACAGGCAGCATCAGGAATCAAACATTTAACCTCATACTTACAAGGCAGGCAGACACCATTCAGTGGTGACTCAAATATACATGTGCATTTACATAGGTTCTTTTCTTTCTTTGCAGACATTATTTTACTTCATTTTCACCTCATAAAGAAACTTTAAATCCATTTTACAGATGAGGAAACTGAGTTACAATTAATTTGCTCAAGACCATACAAATAGACAGACACCCAAGCCAAAATGTGAGTCCTAAGATATCTGTTTCCAGAATGTCCACATAAGTACTCTCCCATGACTTGATTATATAAAGTTCTTTTAGCTTTGACTACACCAAGTAACACAAGCTGATGTCACCAGCCTGACCCAGGTTTCAGCAGGTCTGGGGATCAGCAGCTTCACTCCCTCTGCTTGTTGTCATTAAGCATTCATCTTCATATATTAAAAATGGGGCCAGTACAAGAACTGGGTGATGGGGCCGGGCGGTGGCGCTAAAGGTAAGGTGCCTGCCTTGCCTGCGCTAACCTTGGATGGACCGCGGTTCGATCCCCCGGTGTCCCATATGGTCCCCCAAGCCAGGAGCAACTTCTGAGCACATAGCCAGGAGTAACCCCTGAGCGTTACCGGGTGTGGCCCAAAAACCAAAAAAAAAAAAAAAAAAAAAAAAAAAAAAAAAAAAAAAGAACTGGGTGCTGAAAGGAGGTAAAGCAATATACACAGTACTCCTTCAGGAACGGTACTGCAAAACACAGTACCTAAAAGGAAAACAAAAGGTGGGGAAAATGAGAGAGAAAATGTCTGTCCTAGAGACAGATGGGGAAGTAGAGGGATGAAGGAGAAACATTAATGACATTAGTGACTGGGGACATTAGTGACAGGAAATGTGAACTGATGAAGGGATGGTTCTTGGACTATTGTATGACTGAAAATCATGAACGACTTTGTAAATGTATGTCACAGCATTTTAATTAAAAATATTAATTATGAGGCCGGAGCAGCTGTAGGGCATTTGTCTTACAACACAGTTGACCCAAGAAGGGCCTGAGTTTGATTCCTGGCATCCCATATGGTCCCCTGAGCCAGGAGCAATTTTTGAGCACAGCGCCAAGAGTAACCCCTGAGTGTCACTGGGTGTGGCCCAAAAACCAAAATAAATAAATAAATTATTAATTTAAAAATGGGGCCAACTGCAGTCGGTTACAATAAGATATTTAAAACAAAACTTCTTTTAGTTTTTCTCTTAATATAAGTGCCTGTTTGACTTTACCTGTTACTTTTTTTTTTTTTAATGTGGAACGCTTCACAAATTTGCGTGTCATCCTTGTGCAGGGGCCATGCTAATCTTCTCTGTATCGTTCCAATTTTAGTATATGTGCTGCCGAAGTGAGCATTTTACCTGTTACTTTTGTTAAATAAAGTTTGTATGTTGCATTTAAAAAAAAGTGGGGTGGCCCAGAGAGATAGCACAGTGGCGTTTGCCTTGCAAGCAGCTGATCCAGGACCAAAGGTGGTTGGTTCAAATCCCGATGTCCCATATGGTCCCCCGTGCCTGCCAGGAGCTATTTATGAGCAGACAGCCAGGAGTACCCCTGAGTGCTGCCGGGTGTGGCCCAAAAACCAAAAAATAAATAAATAAATAAATAAATAAATAAATAAATAAAGGGAGGTGGAGTAGATCTACCTTATTTTTAAATCTTAGTCTATATTAGAGATAGTAGGATTTCTCCTAATTTTGTATTCCTAAATTTTTCCTATTTTGTCTTTTTTTTTACTTTATTTACTATTTTTTCTTTCTCTTTATAGAAATTTAAATATTTTTATACAGCCAAAATATTAGTTTTATACTTTAAGATTTCTGGAATTTATTTATTTTATGTTTGGAAAAAGTTACCCCATAGTTTGAGATTAGTAAACATTTTACTAGTGTTTTTTTTCCCTTATTTTTATGGATTCCTTGTTTTTATCTTTCAATTTTGCCCCATCTGGAATTAATTTTGCTATATGGAATTAGTTCACATCACCTTTCCCATATATTCTTCAAGAATATGTTTGTCAGTATTTTAATTTAAACCTGTATCCCCAGCCCCAAGTGAATAGAGTCAACAGGCTTAAGTCCAAATATGTGATTGATTCTGTAACACACCCCTTCTCACACAGTTAATAACTTCCAGCTTTGGCTTAACTGGAATAAATTTATAAAATCTAGTCTTATCACTATCACAAAACAACCATGTGTGAATGTCAAGGATGAAATCTTCAACTAGATATACAAATACCAATGCACAAAGAAATAGATGCTATTGAAACAAATCAGTGCAATCAACTGAAATGTTTGTACATGCGCTAAAGCATAATAATTCAAGTTCTAGGAGTTTAGGAATGTCAAGCATCTGAAAATATCTGAAAATGCTGGTTATCTTGGCAGACCCACATCCACACCCCAGACCTTCTTCTGCTACTAAGCCCAGATAAAGATGAAACAGAAATAAAGGAATCAGAACCCTCTCCCTTGCTTGTTTCTCCTACAAAGTCAAAGAAAGTCTCTTCCTCCCAGTTTTTTTGTTTTTTTTGTGTTTTTGTTTTTGTTTTTGGGTCACACCTGGTGATACTCAGGGGTTACTCCTGGCTATGCGCTAAGAAATCGCTCCTGGCTTGGGGGACCATATGGGGATCGAACCACAGTCCGTCCTAGGTTAGCGAGGGCAAGGCAGATGCCTTACTGCTTGTGTCACCGCTCCGGCCCCTCTTCCTCCCAGTTTTTACTAAGAACATTGTTTCATGGAACTTAGACCTGATATCAATTTGTTTGGTTTTTCCCTAAACTGCCCGGGATTCTGAATTACCACTTGTGTTCTCTTTAGGCAATTTTTATTTCACCTTGAGCATAAAAAGATTTAAGTTTTTTTCTATGTTAAAGAAAGATCATATGGGAGAGAAGAGACATTGGGACAGTGTTGTGGTGAAATAGCATCACAAGCATAATATGGGGACTGTTGGAAACCATGTTAACTCAATACAAAAGGAGAAGGGAAGACCAGAATAATTGAATATAAAAACTCTTGGTATTTGAGCACCTGACCTATGAAAGATGGAGTGTGGATCATTATAATACATATGCCCAAGATTATGAGAAGGTTCTCAGCTGTAGGCCCATGAGACCCAAAAAATGTTACAGAGATTAATTCAAAGTAAACAAAGGATTTAACAACTGAGCAGGGCAACTTTTGAAGACTGTGTGAATAGTAGAAGAATTAGTAGAATTCAGACAAAAGATTAAGTGAGGGAAGGTGACTAGGCTGGAAGGGCTTCTTAAAGTCAGGCAACCACTTCACCCCTCTTGCCTGCTTCATCCATGGCAATGAATGCCTACATATACAAAAGCATTATTATTATTATTATTATTATATTTTTAAAGTTTTTTACTAGTAAGTTAGAAGGAGAAGGGCAAACACCACATGATCCCATGTAGCTATGGAATAGAAACAGCCATAAGCCACACACTGACTGGTCAGGGTTGACTCCCAGAGAAGCCTACCCCCTGTCAAGGTCACAAGCCAGTTTATTTAGGGCATGATAAGAGGGGTCTAGCTTCTGATGATCTTTAAGACAATTGGTTGTTGTCTAGGGTACCTTCCTACCACTTCCTGGTATCCATTCTAGATAGTCTACCTGGTATGGCCAGGTAGCCCGGGCTGTGTTAATAGAAATTTAGGCTTGAGAAAGAGAAGCCTAACATGTGGTCCTTCACAAAATGGTGTCCCTCCTTGTTCAGATCCTAGATCACCACAATACAATTACAAAGTTTTTTATGATTGAGTTTCAGTCATACAATGCCCAACACCCATCCATTCACCAGTGTATATTTTCTACCACCAATGCCACCAGTTTGCTTCCTACCCTCCTCTCTGAGCTGCCCCTGCCTTCCCTCCTACCACTATGGCAGATATTTTTCTTCTCTTTCTCTTCATCGTGCTTATTTTTCCTTTTAAACACTGATATATGGATTCTTTTGGTTTCCAACTACAGAAAATCACTTGAGCTAGTCTAAACAAGAAATAATCGTAAGTATTTGCATGGCCCCTATGGGCAAACAAATGGAACCAGAGGCTTGAAAAACTCCAGTCTCTTCTACCTCTCCCTCTCCTCTCTGTCTCTCCTTCTCCCTTTTTTTTCTCCCTCTCCCCTCCCTTTCTTTCTCCCTTTCTCTCTCCCCTCCCCTTCTCTCCTTTCCAATAGTCTTTTCTCAGTGATAACTGCTACCAGCATCCTTACAGGCAAAGCCTCAGGATCTTAATTCCTTGTCTCTTTCATATTCAAAGGATCACAGAGCACCTCTACACAGAAGGAAGTCCAGTCAGCCCAGAGCCTCTGGACCTTTTTCCCACCCTGCCCTGCTTCTGACTTGTTTTCTTCCTATGGTCGTCCTGTCCTGCAACTGGACTCTTACATTCATACTGTAAAATCACCTATTTACATGATCTTCTATTGTGTCCCTTAGAATAAGTGCGGGGGGGGGGGGAGCGGCATGGTGGCGCTAGAGGTAAGGTGTCTGTCTTGAGAGTGCTAGCCTAGGACGGTCTGCGGTTCGATCCCCCAGCATACCATATGGTCCCCCAAGCCAGGAGTGACTTCTGAGCACATAGCCACCGGGTGTGGCCCAAAAACAAACAAAAAAAGGATAAGTGCGGGGGGTGGGGGGGCAGGGGGTAGGGGAGAGGATTTCCTCACAAAAGGTTATATGGCCTCTGTTGAGAAACCTTGATCTGAATCATAAAATGGCAATACAGGGATTAAGGCACTTGTCTTGAAAACATGTAATCAATCCCAGTTTAATTCTGATACTATATATATATAGGTCCTGAGCAGGAACAGGAGTGAACTCTAAGCACAGACCCAAGAGAAATCCTTGAAAACTGCTGGGTGTGGTTCAACCCCCCAATACAATGAACAAAGAAATAGACTAAGATTCTAAATTGTCTGCAAGTAAAAGAGAAAACAATTAAAATGTTAAAGAAAGGAGAACTTTATTTTTTGAAATTTTATTTTATTGAAACCATTGCAATCTACAAAGTCCTTCATAATTGAATTTCAAATATACAGTGAGTCAGGGCCATTCTCACCACCAGTGTCGACCAAGTGCATACTATACCACTACCCTTTGTCCCCTAGCCTGCCAGTATAACAGGCCCATTTTAAGCCTAGATTGTTAAAGTTTGGATCTCTTGATTCTATTGATGTTGACTTTGGCTTGGATATTTAGTTCTGTCCATTTCTTTTCTCCACCAATACACCTGAGACCACTTGGCTCCTGGCCCCCATCTTTCTTTTTTAAAAAAGGAGAACTTTCTTATCTAACAAGAAGTCCCAAATAAGGAAGAAGATTCAGGGACAGCAAGTTCTATTTGTCAGCATTTAGAACCTGGTTCAATCCCTAGCATGCCATATGATCCCCCAAGCACTACCAGTAGTGTGATCCCCGAGCATTGCCAAGTGTGGCAAAAATAAATAAATAAATAAATAAATAAATAAATAAATAAATAAATAAATAAAATTAAGACTATTCCAAAATGTGTTCATTTGGCAGCACTCTCTGACACTGCCCCTTAGACACAACCAGCTATGGAAGCTGCTGCATTTCTGTCTGTGTGGTCACTCACAAAACAAAAAGCAATCCTTGTAAAGATGGAAGACACTTCTGAGCATTCTTCCCGCAGACCCCCACTTGCAGTCGTTCCTTTTTAGATTAGGAAGCCCTCAGAGGATACATGGAAGGACATCATGGTTCAACCAATGGGAAGCTGTCTCTAAGGGGTACAATGGGACAAAAAGGAAAAAGCAAATGAGGTTCTGGCAGAATACAAGGGCATCCACAGACACAGCCACAAGGCCCTTGTGCTACTGAATGAGACAAAGGCTCCCTCTGGCTTGAGTGGCCCTTCACCGGCTCTTTTGTCTCCCTGCACAACTTTGACCTGCCAGTCAATCTTAGGAACTGCTGGCCACGACCCTTCCAGTGAGACCTGGTTTTTATCTCCCTCGCTTCCCCTCTTTTGAGTCATACTAATTAGTAGCAGAACTGGCTCTGTGCCCGATAGTCTTACAGCTAAATCAAGATGTCGAACCCATGAAATTTCATCATGACCGAGGGCCCCAATAGGCAAAGACAATTATAGAACACAGGCCCCTGGAATAAGGCACTTGGACCGCCTGTTTAAGAAGTCAAAATCAGAAGAAGATAAAAAGATAAGAACTGGGAAATTGCCCAAGATTATAGCTTTTTTTTTAAAGGGTATTTCTACATTTTCTTTTGTGCATGGAGAGTTGATTTGAAATGAGAAGTAATTCTAAAAAAGGTCAAAAATAGCTGAGTTTTGTCATACACGCATTTTTTCTCTGCCAATTTCACTAATATCTTTCAGTCTGAGAAGGTTCTGGGAGCTTTTTTTTTTTTTTTTCTGGAGTTTTGTTCTATTTAGAAATAAAGTGTTGTTCTTTTTTTCTTTTTTCTTTTTTATAGCGTTGATCTTCTTTATTGAAAAGTGCCTATAACTTCATATTGAGTTGATAGGTAATAGATATTTTCTTCAACTATTTTTCTCCCTTTGGTCTCCACTGCCCTGGTTTGTGCCTGATCCTGTCTGTCTTCCCCTCCTCAGCATTTCTCTAGCCACGTGTTCCCAACAGAGAATATCCAGGTGGCACTGACCTCTGAAACTTGTCAAAGGATATTCAAAGCAATAAAGAACACATCATACAAGTCTTTGGTATAGTGTTACAGGGGAACCCTGTTTAGAATTCACTAATTGGGAATTTGTGATAATTTGAGGAAGGGCTGGCTGAAGTTAACCTTTGTACTATCTCTGGAAAAGAAAAGGGAAAAAAAAGCGTTCACTGAAGTTCTGAATAGTGTAAACAAGATTGGAAAGGGAATAATTATCTTCTTAAAAGAACCAGTTGTTTTGAAAAGCTTTAGAAGTATCCTTTTACATACAAACAGGGTAATTATGATTTAAACAAAGGCTGGCCTGTTTCTAAGACTTCTTTGAAATGTCAATTACAAATTACTCTTGTCTATTCAACAAGGCAAAACCCACCCCGGTGAATGGAGCCCCCCCCCCCTTACACACAAAAGTTGGTTAGCTTGCCTTTACTTTATCTGAAAAAAAATCAACCTAAAGTTCTTTTAAAGTAGTATAAATTGATTCAAGCTTTGCACTAACCTATAGTGAAGATGAATTTGCTAATGAACAGCAAACTGCAATCAGGAAAGTAAGGAGTGACAATAGTCCCCCGCTCACATCTACAGACACACAGCAATTCTTACCTTTGATAGCCTGTTATTTCTATTTATGTATTTGAATAAGTGGTAATCATGACCCACTCAATTGATTTCCCAATCTGTACATGGGCCAATGTTTTTGCAAAGCATTCTATAGAATCTGATGGAAGATAGGACTTTGTGGTGAGAGAAAAGGAGGTGATGGTGAAGAACTGAAGTTGCTTTTCTGGCTTACTGATGGTACACTCACTCCCATCTTCCCTTCAATCATGGACCATCTGCTCACTGCTTGAGTCACTGTTGCCTCTCTCTCTTCCATGTTCAGGTTAAAAACTCCTTCTCCTTCTTTCCCCACCCCTTCCAGTTGTTTCTACATCACCCCTTTCTTCCAGACACTGCTCTTGTAAACTGTCTAAGTTTTCCCATCGTAGAAAAAGCAGGTACAGCTGCCACACTTCACATCAGGAATTCTCTCCCTCTTTAAATAACTGCTCTTGTCTCTGCCCACTTGACTTCATTTTCCACCAGACCTTCACCAGCCTCAATTCAGTAGTTGGCATTTGGTCTCCCAAGTTTTCGAAGTGCTCTCTATGAAAAACATGGGTACTGCATGACCATCTTGGACAAAATAAAACCTTTTGTGAATGGAAATGCACTCACCAGCTCTCTGACTTTTTTTGTTTTGTTTTGTTTGTTTGTTTGTTTGTTTTTGGGCCACACCCGGTGGTGCTCAGGGGTTACTCCTGGCTGTCTGCTCAGGGATAGCTCCTGGCAGGCACGGGGACCATATGGGACACCGGGATTTGAACCAACCACCTTTGGTCCTGGATCGGCTGCTTGCAAGGCAAACGCCGCTGTGCTATCTCTCCAGGCTCAGCTCTCTGACTTTGAGTTGTCCTTCAACTTAATTTCTCAGTCTCAGTTTTATCCTCTGTGACATTGGGGGAGGGGGAAATACAACAATGCTTGAGCTGGAAAGATAGTACAACAGTTTATTTTGTTGTTGTTTTGGGGTCATACCCTGCAACGCTCAGAGGTTACTCCTGGTTCTGTACTCAGAAATCATTCCTGGCAGGCTCGGGGAACCATCTGGGATGCTGGGAAACAAACTATGGTCTGGGGCCAGGAAGGTGGCGCTAGAGGTAAGGTGTCTGCCTTGCAAGCGCTAGCGTAGGACAGACCGTGGTTCGATCCCCCCGCGTCCCATATGGTCCCCCAAGCCAGGGGCGATTTCTGAGCGCATAGCCAGGAGTAACCCCTGAGCGTCAAACGGGTGTGGCCCAAAAACCAAAAAACAAACAAAAAAAAACTATGGTCTGTCCTGTGTTGGCCGCGTGCAAGGCAAACACCCTACCGCTGTGCTATTGCTCCTTGTTTTCCATGCAGATGACCCATCTTCGATCATGGGCATCTCATGAGAACTTCTAGGTGTGATTCCTGAGTGCAGGGCCAGGAGTAATTAACCCCTGAGGATTTCGAGGTATGGCTCATTGTTAGGTTACATCTTATTTTACCTAAAACAAAAAACATCCCTGGTTCCTTTGTATATTTATTTACAACTTGGATTTATCCCAAAACAGATATTGTCTTCCTTGTAAAACTGGGTGGGACTGGCTCAGGATAGCCTGAGCTTCTGTCCTTACTCTGTCCTTACTGACCCACCCAGAGGTGGTCACTGTACTCAATAAAAATGGCAGTTCTGGGCCCGGAGAGATAGCACAGCGGCGTTTGCCTTGCAAGTAGCCGATCCAGGACCAAAGGTGGTTGGTTCGAATCCCAGTGTCCCATATGGTCTCCCGTGCCTGCCAGGAGCTATTTCTGAGCAGACAGCCAGGAGTAACCCCTGAGCACCGCCGGGTGTGGCCCAAAAAACAAAAAAAAAAAAAAAGGCAGTTCTAGCAGGCAGCTAGATGGAGATACAAGGTAGAAGACTGGAAGATTATACATGTTTCACACTCAGCCTGGTTTAGATTATTTCATGCATGACTCTGATTCAGACTCGTTCACCTGGCATTGGAGATATGGCACATGGGGTGATTTTACAGCCCATTAACAAAACAAAATAAAAAAACTACAATGCTGGGGCCGGCATGGTGACGCTAGAGGTAAGGTGCCTGCCTTGCCTGCACTAGCCTAGGACGGACCATGTTTCGATCCCCTGGTGTCCCATATGGTCTCCCAAGCCAGGAACAATTTCTGAGCGCATAGCCAGAAATAACCCCTGAGCGTTACCGGGTGTGGCCCAAAAACAAAAACAAACAAACAAAAACTACAATGCTTATCTAGCATTTGGAAAGTACTTTCTAAATGTTACCTATTGGGACTGGAGAAATAGCACAGTGGTAGGGCATTTGCCTTGCAAGCAGCCAACCCAAGACAGACCTGGGTTTAATTCCTGGCATCCCATATGGTCCCCTGACCCTTCTAGGAGCAATTTCTGAGCACAGCGCCAGGAGTTACCCCTGAGCGCCACTGGATATGGCCCCAAACCCAAAATGAATAAATAAACAAATGAGTAAATAAATGTTCTCTATTATCAGTGTTATTATTGTTGCTGTTACTATTGGGTTAGATTTGACCAGCTTACTTGTCTCTCTGCTCAACAGCAAACCATAGCTGTCAACCTTCAATGGTATAAACTGGTTCAGGGTTCCACCAATTACCTTTTTTTTTTTTTTTTTTGGTTTTTGGGCCACACCCTGTGACGCTCAGGGGTTACTCCTGGCTATGCGCTCAGAAGTTGCTCCTGGCTTCTTGGGGGACCATATGGGACGCCGGGGGATCGAACCGCGGTCCATCCTAGGCTAGCGCAGGCAAGGCAGGCACCTTACCTCCAGCGCCACCGCCCGGCCCCACCAATTACCTTTTATTTAGTTCTAGTTCCCAGCTTCTCTATCCCTTAGCCCTCTCTAAATACTCTCTATAGGAGAAAAGCACAGCTGAGCCAAACCTGGTAAAACCAACCTCTGGACCCAAATCACTGGATCCTTCTTGGGATGATACTATGCTGGCCAATCCCTGCCCTGTTAGAGGGCCCAGCACTATACCCACTCCCCACTTGCTTCCACCGCACCTTTAAGCAATCCAGCTACAGAGAAGCTGCAGATAAGCTGACCCTGGTATATCCAAGACAACACACTACTAAATCATCCTAGTGCACAGCAGCTAGAACAGTTCCAAAGTTCATAGTTCTGACAGCCCAGCAGGAACATAGAAAATTGGAATGGGAAAGTTGCATAGAAGCCCGATAAGTTCAATGAGTACAGACAGTTGAGCTAACATCTAATTCTTCAGCTAACACTCAGTAATTCTTCGACAATGACTTTAGTAATACTTTAATAACATTATGTTAGTTATTATCAGCATTATTATATGTTGTAACAAGCAAAATAAGGAGTTTATGCCTACTTAGAGGGCAGGCTGGCATGGGTAGGGGTAAGGGTAGTGTGGTAACTTTGTATATTAGTGGAGGAGAGTTTACACTGATGGTGGGATTGGTGTTGGAATACTGAATATCTGAATGACTGTATTATTAGCAACTTTATAAACATACTCATTTTTGTTTGTTTTTGGGCCACATCCGGTGGTGCTCAGGGGTTACTCCTGGCTGTCTGCTCAGAAATAGCTCCTGGCAGGCATGGGGGACCATATGGGACACCGGGATTTGAACCAACCACCTTTGGTCCTGGATCTGCTGCTTGCAAGGCAAACACCGCTGTGCTATTTCTCCGGGCCCATATACTCATTTTTTACCATCTCATTCTCATCCATCAAATGGAAAAATACAGTAAATACTTCCTATGTACACATGCTCATTCTTCACCATCCTCATTCACCATATTCATTCTTATCCATCTCTAAATCCCATAGTTGTCTTACCACAGATACTGTCATTTGCTTAATGTTGGTGGGCATTGCCACAGAGGATAATTTTGATCATCATACATGGGATGGTTCATACATGTGATGACATCATACATGGGATGGGTACATGGCAAAGTATCATCTACCAGAACTACCAAAGAAGATCTCATTTATCATAGTAAGAGAAGACTGTGCTCAGGTCCAAAGTTGAAGGGTGAGACCACACAACTGGAATAAAGTTTAATACTTTAATCCATCTACCAAAAAGCCCTCCACATACACACTGACCAGACAGGGCCATCTCCTAAAGGAGATGAGCCCCACCCGAGGTCATGAGGTCCCAGCTTTCTGATGATCTTTAAAATGATTGTCTATTGTCTAGGGGTACCTTCCTACTGCTCCCTTGTCCTTCCCTGATAGGCTACGTGTTATGGCCAGGTAGCTTGGGGCAGTGTCTATGGGAACAGGCTTGTGAAGATCTACACCATGTGGTTTTTACAAAATGGTGTCTCTCCCTGCTCAGAACCTGACTGCGAAGCTTGCCATGTGGCCTTTACAAAATAGCATCCCTCCTTGTTCAGAACTCAGATCACAACAACTGGATAGGGCTATTATTTATACCAGGCACCCTACCATAACAGCTCTCACAATGAGCTGGATAAAACCAATATCATCACAATGAGTTCTTGCTGCCCTAGTTTCAGGACATTTCTCTATGCTTCACTACTTTGTACCCCACCAAATAAGCCATAACTAACATGATTGGCCATGCCTTTGTTCCTTATCATGATGTCCTTGCCTTATTTCTTTGATTCAGTGTATTTTTCCCCTGGGTTCTGGGTATCCTCCCAACATTTGACCACTATTTTGTGTTTAATACATTCATAAGAATACTTAAGTTTATACCTTTTATTTGCAGCCTCTGCATTCTTATTCTTCATTCCTATTAGTAATTTTTCTTGTGCCTTACCCCAACTCTGATGTATTTTAGACCCACAGATAAGGTATGAATATTAGCTGTCTTTGATGATAGGACTTATGTAATAATAGTATATTGGATTAGAATCTAGACCCACAAGTAAAGTATTCAGGGCATGAATCTTTACTATTATCTGGGGGGAAAATTAATCATCAACTTCCTTTCCCTGATATTTTATATCTGCTTGGACATAAATTTTGCCTGTATAGCTAGTGGTAATTAACTTATCTTGAAATCAGAATCTTCCATCTTTATTTTTGTTTTGTTTTGGGGCCACACCCAGCTGTACTCAGGGATTGCTCCTGGCTCTGTGCTCAGAAATTGCTCCAGGCAGGTTTGGGGGAAACCATATGTAATGCCGGCGATCAAACATGGGTCTGTTCCAGGTCGGCTACTTGCAAGGCAAACACCCTATTGCTGTGTTATTACTCTGACCCCAGAATCTTTAGAGAAAAATAACTAAGACATGGTCATTAAGAGCCCAAACTCTGAAGCTAGACAACTGGATCTAAATCCTATCTCTCCAATTCTCTATATTTTGAGAATAGAGATGTTTGTGTGTATGTGTATGTTTGTGTGTGTTAGGCATTTTATTTATTTATTTTTATTCATTTTTTTTTTTTTTTTTGGTTTTTGGGTCACACCAGGCAGCGCTCAGGGGTTACTCTTGGCTCTATGCTCAGAAATCACCCCTGGCAGGCACAGGGGACAATATGGGATGGATGCCGGGATTCAAACCATAGTCATTCTGCTTCTAAGGTAAACGCCTTACCACTCTGCTATCTCTCTGGCCCCAAGGCATTTGATTTTTAAGATGCTGTTTAGAAACAAGGTAATTTAGGCATCCTGAGTATATCAAACTAAAAATATCATTCACTAAGCTTTAGATATTTATTGTTCTTTCTGCCTTGGCTCTTTCAACTCTTCTTTTTGCATTCATGAATCCCTTTGTATATCAATTCCCCTGCATAAACTGTCCTGTGATCTAGTGCTGTGCTGGGTGACCCAGATTCAAGTCAAATCATGGACTCTACTTTTAAAGGTTGATATATGTTATGAGACTTGTGAGCAAAGACATTTGTGAAAATGTTAATGGGATCAAGATAAATGATTGTTCAAGGTACAACAAAACCTAAGGGAGAGTGCATAGTGCATAGTGCATTCTGCCTGGGTAACAATATAAAAGTGGGTGTCAAAGAATGAAGTCTTCATAGAAAGGGATTGTGCTGGAGTTAACTCTTGAAATTGTCCTGCTTTTCTTTCACAGCCCCAGACCCGTTCCTATCCTGAGTTAATCTCAGCAAGATAGTCTTCTAAAAGTGGGTACTTACTACAAATGTTACCCCATATTATTGACTCAGGTACCTTTATTCCAATGTAGGGTCTTACATTGCCCCTCTAATCATCCCCAAGCCCTCCTCCCATCTCTTCACTATAATTAAGGAATATACTGTCATCAAAAGACTCCTAAGACATAGCTTAGTTTTAGGAGCCAGAGCAATAGAAAGGGCATGTGCCTTGCAAGAGGCCAATCAGAGTTTGATCCCTGGCATCCCATATGGTCCCCTGAACCTACCATGAATGATCCCTGAGTGAAGAGCCAGCAGTAAGTCTTGAGCACTGCTGGGTAATGGCCCCTCAAAATAGTTTTCAGGGACCAAAGAGATAGCGCAGTGGTAGGGCATTTGCCTTGCAGCAGCAGACCAGAGATGAGCCCAGGTTCAATCCCCAGCATCTCATATGGTCCCCCAAGCCTGCCAGAGGTGATTTCTGAGCTCAGTGCCAGGAGTAACCCCTAAGTGCTGCCAGGTGTGACCCAAAAACGAACAAAAAATACCCTGCAGCTTTATACTGAAAACTTTTTTTGTTTGTTTTTGGGTCACACCCAGCAACGCTCAGGGATTACTCCTGGCCCTACACTCAGAAATCACTCCTGGCAGGAGGACCATATGGGATGCCGGGATTCAAACCACTATTCTTCTGCATGTAAGGCAAACACCCTACCTCCATGCTATCTCTCTGGACCCTTAAGCTGCAGTTTTTACAAGTTGTATCTAAATCCTTCTCCAATGGGGCCTGAGTAAGATAGCACAATGGTAGGACATTTGCCTTGCATGCAGCCAACCCAGGGCAGACCCAGTTTCGATCCCTGGCATCCCATATGGTCCCCCGAGCCTGCCAGGGATTATTTCTGAGTGCAGAGCCAGAAGTAACCCCTGAGCACCACCGGGTGTGCCCCAAAACAAAACAAAAAACAAAACTACCTCCTTCCCCAAGTCTCAATCCCTTTGAAATTTGGCCTTGTGACCTGAGTCCCTGTGGTTTATCTTCTCCCTTGCTTATTCTCTGGGATATGCGCATTATTTTTTATCCCAATGATATTCTGCCATCAATTACCTGGACAAAACAGCCTTAGCTATGTCTTGATAATGACCACTTTGTAATAGCTCACTCTGTCAGACCAAATTAAGACAGAGTTACTCTGAGTTCTTTTTTTTCTACTCTTCTTCACCATGGTGCCTCTGGCCTGTCCAGTTCGTCTTATCAAGAACCCTGATAAGTTTAGTGAGTGTTTCACTAACCTTGGTTCTGGATGCCCACTGATTCTTGTGTATTTGGAGTTCAGTCTGATATTTATTTTTGCCTTCATAAAAGAATTTGAGGGGCCGGAGAGATAGCATGGAGGTAAGGCATTTACCTTACATGCAGAAGATCGGTGATTCGAGTCCTGGCATCCCATATGGTCCCCCAAGCCTGCCAGGAGCGATTTCTGAGCATAAAGCCAGGAGTAACCCCTGAGTGCTGCCAGGTGTGACCCAAAAACCAAAATAATAAAAGAATTTGACCCCTTTTATTTATTTCTTTAATAATATCAAACTCTTCTTTGGCATTTTAACAAGTGTTAGAACTGCTTTTTGTTTTCACATTGGCCATGCTCTTGGGACAATAACCATGAACACCTCATAATCCAGTTGCCCCTCTGGGTCATGTTGTCTGCCCCATTCTACCCCACTCTGCCTATGAACCAAGTCTAATTTCAGTCTCTTGAGCTCTTCTTCTCCCCAGCCCTACTGGACATGTATATACCACAGCTCTGGTAGCCTGAATAATTGGACGTGGAGAACAAGGGCCAATTCTATTTCATAATTCCATTCACCTAATTGATTTCATTAGGCAGAGTAATAAAAACATATGAATAAATGTCAATGGTTTCTGAGCATAGCTATATTTTGAGATCCCCCCTGTTCATAGCACAGACATAAACAATATACATACTCAAAAGCGTAAAATATATCTTGTGCTCTACTGAATGTTGATCTTTGTTTGACGTTCCATTGATGACATAAACAAATTCACTGGCAAGTTTGTGGATTAAGAATTATCTGCAATTTGATGCCTGGGGCTCCAAGTCTATATTGTAAAAGTCTCCTCACCTAGAGTTCTGATGATTTTGTTTGTGTGTGTATTTTATTCATCTCTTTTATTTGGCTTTAAAATAAGGTCTTCATAAAATTCAGATTCTGTTGCATATTGGGCTGATGTCAGATACAGGTTTTTTCTCTTGAATATCTTTATTCATTTGGATTGCGAGCAAACCACCTGGATGGAAATGGCGCGTCAGCCATTCATTGGTTCTCTTGGCTTTGCAGTGGAGGCAGGGCTGTCCCCTGACTTGGAAATTTGCCAAATTCCTCTGCCTCTGAGCCAGTTTTTTCTTCTTGAACCCTACAGGTGATGAGTGCTCACTCTCACTCTCCTTCCATGAAGAGGATTCTGAGATAGATTCTTCACTGTTGTGCTCAGTAGTGTCACTATCAAGCTCAGGAAGAGAGTCCTGGCTGAATTGAGTTTGGAGCCTGGCTCGTCTTTCAATATAGGCATTGGCTAAAGCCACTTCGGAGTCAGTTACAGCAGTAAGTTGGCTCAGCTTTGAGTTTTTCATCTCTTCTGAGGCATCTGTGGTACCGTCTTTACTTGGCTGATTATGGGAGCTTTCTTTGCTTTCTACCAACCAATAAAACAAGTAGACAAGAAAGGCATGTCATCAAATAATCAAAACCCTTAGCAACTTTGTACCCTCTTTTATTCCCTCTCAAATTTTAGATGGGTTCTCTGGGAGTAAACACACAGGCAGATTGTTTGCAGGATGTACTATGGGCATGTACTATGTACTATGAGTATGCAGGATGTACTATGTATTATGTTCTTTAGGTTTTGATCAAACCAAGAGAGAATCTTACAAATATATTTGTTCAATTAGGACCACCAGACCCCTGGCTGACAGAACTGGACTGTCCGGTGGAGTATATTATGACCTGTAACCATTTTTCTCCACTTCACCACATAATAAACACATATCTTCTATTTTTTCTACATGTGCTATGTATATATACATAGTACATGGATGCCCATATACATTTCTTGATGTGCCTGCCCATCTCTGTTTACAGTTAGGAATGTTCTTTTTGGAATAACTTCGAGATACATATGAGCTGTTCAATACGTCATTCTAACTCATCATAAAACCAGATCCTGATATTGCCTCTTTTTTCTTTTTTATCATTGGTCCATACCCAGCATTGCTCAGAGGTTACACCTGACTTTGAACTCAGGGATCATTCCTGGCAGGTTCAGAGGTCTATATAAGGAACAAGCCATATGCAAGGCAATAACTCTACCCACTGTACTATCACTCCAGCCCCCACACATTTTTATTTTTGAAACTCTCCCAACAGCCTGTGTAGGTGATACTAACTTTTGACCTTATGTTGCTTGCTTTTAAAGTCCCTCTTAAAACAGAAGGTGGGAGGCATCATTTTCCCCAATTTCAAACTGTACTATAAAGAAGTAGTTATTAAAACAGCATAGTATTAGAATAAAGACAGACCTTCAGATCAATGGAGTAGACTTAAATATTCTGAGACTAACTCTCAGGTATATAATTAATTAATCTTTGATAAAAGGGCAAGAAATATAAAAAGAGCAAGGAAATCCTCTTCAACAAGTGGTGATGGGAAAACTACATGTTGGTCAACTATATGTAAAAAGAAGTGAACTCAACTCTCTTTAACACCATGCACAAAAGTAAAATAAAAATAGATTAAAGACCTTTAAATCAGATCCCAACCCATAAGATACATAAAGGAAAACATAGAACTCTCCATGACATTGAAGTTAAAGACATTTTCTTTGGAGGGGGGCACACCAAACGGTGCTCAGGGATTACTCCTGGCTCTGCACCCAGAATTGCTCCTGGCAGGCTCAGGGAACCATATGTGATGCCAGGAATTGAACCCATGTCTGTCCCCGGTCAGCTGAATGCAAGGCAAATGCCCTACCACTGTGCTATCTCTCCAGCCCAGTTAAAGGCATTTTCCAGGATGAAACACCACTAACCCAACCAAGTAAAAGCAAAGATAAGCAAATCATCTTATATTAAACTAAGAAGCTTCTGTACCTCAAAGGAAACAGTAACTAGGATACAAAGAGTTCCCACAGAATGGAAGAAACTTTTTTTTTGTCTGTTTTTGGCTCACACCCTTCGGTGCTCAGGGGTTATTCCTGGCTGTCTGCTCAGAAATAGCTCCTGGCAGGCACGGGGGACCATAGGGGACACCGGGATTCGAACCAACCACCTTTGGTCCTGGATCGGCTGCTTGCAAGGCAAACACCACTGTGCTATCTCTCCGGGCCCAAAACTTTTAAGCTATTTACCCAATACCCATCTGATAATGAGCTAAGAACCAAGATTTTATATATATATATACATATATATGCACATATATAATATATATGGCACTGGTAGAATTAATAAGAAAAAAAATCTAACCCATCCAAAAATGGGAAGAAAAGATAAACAGAAACTTCCTCACCGAAGAAATTCATATGACCAAAAGCACATAAAAATGCTCCACATCATTAATCATCGTTAATCGTTAATCATGCAAATCAAAACAAAATTGAGATAACATCTCACACCACAGAGACTAGCACACATCAACAACAACAAGAACAACTAGTGCTGGCATGGATGAGGGGAGAAATGGACTCTCATTCATTGCTGGTGGGAATGTCAACTGGTCTCGTCTTTTTGGAAAACAATATGAATATTCCTTAAAAAGTAGAATTGAGGGGCCTGAAAGATGGCATGGAGATAGGGCATTTGCTTTGCATGCAGAAGGATGGTGGCTCAAATCCCGGCATCCCATATGGTCCCCCAAGCCTTCCAAGAGCAATTTCTGAGCATGGAGCCAGGTGTAACCCCTGAGCGCTGGTGTAATATAAATATAAAAATATAAGCGCTGCCGGGTGTGACCCAAAAACAACAACAAAAAAATAGTTTCAAAAAAAAAAAAGTATGGGGCCTGGAGAGATAGCACAGCGCTGCTTGCCTTGCAAGCAGCCGATCCAGGACCAAAGGTGGTTGGTTCGAATCCCGGTGTCCCATATGGTCCCCCGTGCCTGCCAGGAGCTATTTCTGAGCAGACAGCCAGGAGTAACCTCTGAGCACCGCCAGGTGTGGCCCAAAAACCAAAAAAAGAAAAGAAAAAAAAGTAGAAATTGAGCTTCCATATGATCCAGCAATACCACTCGTAAAAATATACCCTAGGAACCCAAAAACACAATGCAGAAAAGCCCTCTGTACTCCTGTAAGTACTCCTGTACTACTATATTCATTGTATCACTATGTATGTATGTATGTATGGCTATTGTAGCACAATAACCAGAATCTAGAAATAATCCAAGTGCCTGAGAACAAATGAATAGATAAAGAAACTGGTACATTTACACAGTGAAATACTATGCAGCTTTTTTTTTTTTTTTTTTTTTTTTTTTTGGTTTTTGAGCCACTCCTGGCGGTGCTCAGGGGTTACTCCTGGCTATCTGCTCAGAAATAGCTCCTGGCAGGCACGGGGGACCATATGGGACACCGGGATCTGGACCAACCACCTTAGGTCCTGGATCGGCTGCTTGCCAGGCAAACACCGCTGTGCTCTCTCCGGGCCTACTATGCAACTTTTAGGAAAAATTGAGTCATGAAATTTGCTTATACATGGATGGACATAGAGATTATTATGCTGAGTGAAATGAGTCAGAAGGAGAGGGATAGAATAAAATGATCACATTCATTTGTGGGTTAAAATATAAAGATAGTATGGTGCCGACAGATAGCATGGAGATAAGGCATTTGCCTTGCATGCAGAAGGACAGTGGTTCGAATCCCAGCATCCATATGGTCTCCCGAGCCTGCCAGGAGCGATTTCTGAGCATAGAGCCAGGAGTAACCCCTGAGCGCTGCCGGGTGTGACCCAAAAACCAAAAAAAAAAGATAGTATGGATCTGGAGCTATAGCACAGCGGTAGGAGATTTGCCTTACACTATAGCCAACCCCAGACAGACCCTGGTTTGATTTCTGAGCACAGAGCCAGGAGTAATCCCTGAACACTATTGGGTGTAACTCCCCCCCCCCCAAAAAAAAAAAACAAATAAAATAAAATAAAGGCAGCATGATGATTATATTCAAAGACAATAAAGGGCCAGCAGACCAATCCATGGTAGGAAGTTTGCCACAAGTAGGGGGGGGGTGCAGTTAGGGCAGAGAAGGGACCACTATGACAGTGATAGTTGGAAATGATTATTCTGAACAAGAACTATTTTTCTGAAAGAAAATAGTGATACACAGTAACAATATTGCAAACCACAGTGTCTAATGGGAGAAAAAGAGGAAAAGAGAGAAAAAGACAGAGAAGAAAAAGACTGTCATAGAGGAAGCATAGGGGAGAGCTGGAGGAAAACTGGGGATATTGGAGGCAGGAAGAAAATGTGCACTGGTGAAGTGTTGTTCAGTTATATGACTGAAACTCAATCATTAACAATTTTGTAACTGTATCTCAGAGTGATTCAATTCAAGGTTTATACATTTTTTAAAAAGAAAGTCCCTCTAGGGGCTGGGCGGTGGCGCTAAAGGTAAGGTGCCTGCCTTGCCTGCGCTAGCCTTGGACGGACCGCGGTTCGATCCCCCGGTGTCCCATATGGTCCCCCAAGCCAGGAGCAACTTCTGAGCACATAGCCAGGAGTAACCCCTGAGCGTTACCGGGTGTGGCCCAAAAAACCAAAAAAAAAAAAAAAAAAAAAAAAAGAAAGTCCCTCTTTTTCATTCTGTAGGTCATGTGATTTTTCAGACCATATTAGATCCTATAACTTCATATGACCTCAGGAAGCCTAGAAATGAGTTAAACTCATTCTTAGTTGCCTTTTGCAATGTTACACTTTCTCATTTATAAATGTTGGCAACTTACTGCAGTTTCCAGTAGCAGGACGTACCAGTTTCCAGTTACACAAAACATCCTAAAGACCAGAAGGCTCAGATAGATGCTATTATGCTATTACTTTTAATATTACTTTTGGACTTTTTTTTTATGGACCCCTGACAAAATATAAAAGGAAGACCTCCAAAATTTATCAGAGATAAATATTTTTATCTTTAATTTGAATTTTTTTAAATATTCAGGTTTGTATATGAATGTGATGTGGATAGAAGGGAGCTAAAAAAAAAATATCTTTTCTTGGGGCCGGAGTGGTAATGCAGCAGTAGGGTGCTTGCCTTGCACGCGGCTGGCCCAAGACAGACCTTGTTCGATTCCTGGCATCCCAAACCAGGAGCAATTTCTGAGTGCATAGCCAGAAGTAACTCCTGAGCATCACCGGGTGTGGCCCAAAAACCAAAAACCAAAAAAAAAAAAAAAATATATCTTTTCTTTATACAGAAGTGCACTGGAGTTGGTTTATACCAGTCAGCTCCCAAAAAATGATTGTTAAATTTCTGGTAATTTTGCAAAATGGTTGTTAAACAGAGCAATTAGTAAAAGTTAAAATTTTCAGATTTATCATTAAATCAATTTATTATGAAGAAACAGAATAATTACTGAAAACCCATCACTCTCTAATTATTTTACTACATTTTATGATGATGGGAGCTCTTGAAGCTAATTCCAACTATAGCATATGCATACTGGAAATACTTCCATTTTCTTCCAGCTTGTCCATTTTTAAGGACCTTATGTTGGTCATCTGAAAAAAGTTTTGGTGGAATAAAAATAAACCCAAAGGGGGCCTGAGCGAAAGTACAGTGGGTAAGGTGATTGCCTTGCATAAGACTGACCTGATCCCCAGCATCTCATATGGCCCCACGAGCATTGCCAGGAGTGATCCCTGAGCTCAGAGCCATAACACCACAGTCAGGTATGCCCCCTCCCTCTGCTAAAATAATGAAAAGAAATAAACACTAAAATTTAAGCCTTTTTTTTTTTTTTTTTTGGTTTTTGGTTTTTGGGCCACACCCCTTTGACACTCAGGGGTTACTCCTGGCTATGTGCTCAGAAATCGCCCCTGGCTTGGGGGGACCATATGGGACGCCGGGGGATCGAACCTCGGTCCTTCCTTGGCTAGCGCTTGCAAGGCAGACACCTTACCTCCAGCGCCACCTACCCGGCCCCAAATTTAAGCCTTTTTTAAGGTTTTATGGATCGTCTAAATTTAATAAAGTGATGGAAAACATGTTACCAGCATGGATTACAATTAGAAGGGTCAGCCTATAGCCAATATATATGGCTAGGCCCCTAGTTCAAGAATTATTCTTCCAGGGTATTTAAAAACTATTATCCAATTTAGCAAAGAAGTCACCCACATCAATGGCAACCAAGTTCCAACATATATTTTCCAGTTTCCTTAATCCAAAGGAAAATAATTATATTAGAACTATACTACAATCAAATTGCAGCTACAGGTTGGCTAAGGATGTATAGGTCCAACAAAAATCAAGGAGTGTAGTTTTTCAGAATCAGTCCTCCAACTGGATTTTAATATAGAATAGTAAATATTTTGTTACCTGTAAATTGTGTCACATATATTCTTTGTATTAGTAAAACAGCAGCAACAGTAACAAATGATTAAATCTATTTACATATCTTTGAAGAGCCTATTCTTTTTTTTTTTTTTTTTGGTTTTTGGGCCACACCCTGTGACGCTCAGGGGTTACTCCTGGCTATGTGCTCAGAAGTTGCTCCTGGCTTCTTGGGGGACCATATGGGACGCCGGGGGATCGAACCGCGGTCCGTCCTAGGCTAGCGCAGGCAAGGCAGGCACCTTACCTCCAGCGCCACCGCCCGGCCCCTGGAGAGCCTATTCTTAAATATTTAGCAGAACTCTACTGACTATAGCTTACTGACCAAGAGCCAGAGAGATCACATAGGGTTAAGGAGCTTGCCTTGCAAACACCTGGCCTAGTTTGATCCTCAGCACCACATATGGTCCACCCAAGCACTACCAAGAATGATCCCTGAGCATAGCTCCAGGAGTAAAAGTCCTGAACACATCTGGGTGTGGTCTAGCCCTACCCCACAACCCAAAACAAACAACAACATAAAGAAAGAGATGTCATAGCTCAAAATTCTGTAGTAATGTTAAGAACTAAGGTGTGAGAAAGGCAAGTGGTGTAAAAGAAAAATAATGGGGACTGAGAAGAGAGCTTGAGCTCTGACTACCAGGAACTTAAGCAGAGAGCAGCTCTACTATGGTGGTTTAACTAAGCTGTCCCTAGCTCTAGAGCTGAAAGTTTATTCAAGGAGTCACTGCAGTATGGAAAGACTGTCACACACTTCCCTGTTCATCTCTGTTGCTTTCTACTCTCAGCATATATAACTCCTATCACAGTCCCACACTACACGTTTCTCTGGCTCTCACCTTTACTTACTGAAGTGCTTGTGCCTGCGTCTTCCTCCTTTTTCCTCTCAGATATCTGTGTCGGAAAGACAGACCAGTAAAAAGACCTTTTCAGTTGTTCTTATAAAAAACATTTACTTGTTCACAAACAATATTGACAAAGGCAGAGAGGTATTACAGGGGTTAAGAGGTATTGTCAGGGGCCGGGCGGTGGCGCTGGAGGTAAGGTGCCTGCCTTGCCTGCACTAGCCTAGGACGGACCTCGGTTCGATCCCCCGGTGTCCCATATGGTCCCCCAAGAAGCCAGGAGCAACTTCTGAGCGCATAGCCAGGAGTAACCCCTGAGCGTCACAGGGTGTGGCCCAAAAACCAAAAAAAAAAAAAAAAAAAAAAAAGAGGTATTGTCAAAGAGTCAATATTATTATCTTTTCATTCTCTTTTTGGTTTGGGGGCTACATCCAGGGGTACTTGGGGACTATCTAGCACTGAGGAGCAAATTGGAATGAGCCATATGCAAGTGCCATAATCCCTGCACTATTTCTTCAACCTTGGTTAGTTAGTTTTTTTAGTTCACAGTATTCATAATTCTTCTATATTTTCAAATTTAATGAAGTAATTAATTAAGGATTTTGGGTCACACCCCAGTAGTTTGGTGCTCAGAACTTACTGCTGACTCTGTGCTCAGGGATCACCCCTGGAAGGAATTGAGCTTATTTATTATTATTTTTCATTGATGGCCCAGAGCAATAATACAGCAGGTAGGACATTGCCTTGCATGCAGCCAACCCAGTTTCAGTCATGGCATTTTTGAGCCATTCCTGGGTGCAGAGCCAGGAATAAGCCCTGAGCACAGCTGGATATGGTATGCCCTCCTCATAAAAAGTTACTTTGCTTAATTTGTAGAGTTAATATTTCCTAACATTGCAAAATATAGTCATAATTTGGCATGAAAATGACAACCAGAAGAAATGCATTTCTTTAAATAGTTCTATTTTCAGGTATCTCCCAATATTCCTTAATGAAAGGCGTCCCATTTTCCAAATCCATGTCCTACTCTTAGATGCTGAAAGTGGTTTTGTTAAAAGACACAATTATTGGGGCCAGAGCAGTGGCGCAATCCATAAAGCATCTGCCTTGCTTGAGCTAGCCTAAGACAGATCCCCTGATATCCCATATGGTCCCCCAAGACAGGGGCAATTTCTGAGTGCATAGCCAGAGTAACCCCTGAGCGTCACCGGATGTGGCCCCAAAACAAACAAACAAAAGACACAATTACATAGCAACACTTTCAGAAGGCATCAGAAACTTTAGAAATAGTCAATAATTTTGATACAAATAATTCTTTGGGGAGGGACAGAGTGATAGCACAGCAGGTAGGGAATTTGCCTAGAATGCAGCAGACCTATGTTAGATCCCTGGCATCTGTATGGTCCCCCGAGCCTTCCAGGAGTAATTTCTGAGCACAAAGCCAGGAGTAGCCCCTGAGCAGTGCTGGGTATGGCCCAAAATCAAAAAACAAAAAAAGTAAAGTCTTCTGGGAAGAGTAGGTGGGTGTAGTTCAGGCAGTAGAGTATATACTCTTCATATATGACCCCCAGGCACCCCAAAAATCATCTGGGAACTAATCACCCCAAAATAACTCCTCATCCCCAAAGAGAGAGAATTCTGTGCTCAAGAAATATTCAACATTGGGGCTGAAGTGATAGCATAGTGGTAGGGCGTTTGCCTTGCACACAGACGACCAAGGATGGATGGTGGTTCAAATCCTGGCATCCCATATGGCCCCAGGAGCAATTTCTGAGCACCACCAGGTGGGACCCAAAAACAAAACAAACAAACAAAAAAATGCATACTTAGATATTTGTAATGCCAGCTACTAGCTCTGTTCTTTCCTTTGTAAATATCTGATCTCTACAATGTTAGGCAGGTATCTCTAAGGAATTACCATATTTTTATTTTGTTTTAGGATCACAACCTAAGCCCTGGGTTTACTCCTGGGCCTGTGCTCAGGGATCATTTCTGTCAGTGCTCAGGGGATCAAATGGGATACCAAGGAGTAAAGCTAGTTTGGCCACATTTAAGGCAAGCACCTTAGCCCCTGTATTCTCTCTCTAGTTCTCAGGAGTTACCTCTTTATAAGGGTCATTTCAAGTATTTTCTGAAAATCTTAATCAAGGAATCCACTTTCTTCGGTGGATCTTAAAATACTGTAAATATAATATGCTTAAAAATGATTAAAGACAGGGCCCGGAGAGATAGCACAGCGGCGTTTGCCTTGCAAGCAGCCGATCCAGGACCAAAGGTGGTTGGTTCGAATCCTGGTGTCCCATATGGTCCCCCGTGCCTGCCAGGAGCTATTTCTGAGCAGACAGCCAGGAGTAACCCCTGAGCACCGCCGGGTGTGGCCCAAAAACCAAAAACCAAAAAAAAAAAAAAAAAAGATTAAAGACAGAGCCAGAAAGATAGCATGGAGGTAAAGCATTTGCCTTGCATGCAGAAGGACTGTGGTTTGAATCCCGGCATCCTATATAGACACCCAAGCCTGCCAGGAGTGACTTCTGAGCATAGAGTAACCCCTGAGCCCTGCTGGGTGTGACCCAAAAACCAAAAAAAAAAAAAAAAAGATTAAAGACAGGAGTCAGAGCGATAGCACAGTGGTAAGGTTCAAATCCTGGCGTCCCATATGGTCCCCTGAGCCTGCCAGGAGCGACTTCTGAGTGCAGAGCTAGGAGTAATTCCTGAGCGCCGCTGGGTGTGACACAAAAACAAAAACAAAAACAGAAAAAAAAGAAAAAACAGCAAAAAGAAATTATTAAAAGGCGTCTACGGCCATACCACCCTGAACGCGCCTGATCTCGTCTGATCTCGGAAGCTAAGCAGGGTCGCGCCTGGTTAGTATTTGGATGGGAGAAATTATTAAAGACTTGTTTAGGGCCCGGAGAGATAACACAGTGGCGTTGGCCTTGCAAGCAGCCGATCCAGGACCAAAGGTGGATGGTTCGAATCCTGGTGTCCCATATGGTCCCCCGTGCCTGCCAGGAGCTATTTCTGAGCAGCCAGCCAGGAGTAATCCCTGAGCACCACAGGGTGTGGCCAAAAAAAAAAAAAAGACTTGTTTATTGGGGCTTGGGAAATAGTTCATGTGGCAGAGCACATGTCTCGCATGTGCAATGCCCTGAGTTTAATTTCCAGGTCCCCAAACACTGCCAGGTGCAGCCCTGGTAGACCCCAGCACACCACTGAGCATGGCCCTGGTGATTTACAAGTACAGATGTAAGCCCTATAATAAAGAAGCAAATTATCTGTTAATCTAAAAGTTAATAATAGTTTGGTTATTTTTATGTAGTTTGTAAGTTTGTTCTATAATTTGGGGGGGGGGGCACACCTGGTGGTGTCAGAGGGTTACTCCTGGCTCTACTAGTGGTACTCGGGATCCTGGACACTTAGCCTAAGTCTACAACAGTGCAAGGCATGCATCCTACTGTCTGTACTATTATTGCTCCAGACCGACCTTCCTATAATTTTCCAATCTTCTGTAATGCATAATTTTGCAATGGAAGTGGGAATGTGTTCAAAACACTTATTAAGCCTATATCATTCTTGTAGAAAGCTCCTGTACTTGATTTGATGCCAAATCAGAATATAATCACAAAATCAAAAGAAATATTCTATACCAGCTAAATGGAATCACATGAACTATGGTTACCAAAGTCATTTTATTAACCGCCTTCCTGAGGAAGTCGTGAGTGAAAACAGCAGTAGTGTCTGCTCTGAACAGAATCAGAGTGGAGGCTTTGTCTCTCTGCAACTAACCAATTGACTTTATCAGCCACTCACCCCTTCAAGCCTCCTGTGTAAAATGAGGAGCTTGGAATGCCATTGCTTGGGGAAATGCTGGTACTGACAGTCTAAACAAACATTCAAAAATATATAATTTAAACCATAGTGTTTGTAGTCTCTGACAGCAGTAGGGTAAATGCTTCTTTTAAAGTGACAAATATGGAGGGGAGCAGAGTGATTGTACAGTAAGTAGGGCATCTGCCTTACACATGGTCAATCTGGATTCTATCTCCAGATTCCCATATGGTCCCAAGTTTTCCAGGAGTGATTCCTGAATGCAAAGAGTAACACCTAAAACCAAAAAGTAAACAAAATAAAAGAAAAGGAAAAGAGGAAAGAAAGAAAGAAAGAAAGAAAGAAAGAAAGAAAGAAAGAAAGAAAGAAAGAAAGAAAGAAAGAAAGAAAGAAAGAAAGAAAGAAAGAAAGAAAGAAAGAAAGACAGAAAGACAGAAAGAAAGAAAGAAAGAAAGAGAGAGAGAGAAAGAAAGAAAGAGAGAGAGAGAAAGAAAGAAAGAGAGAGAGAGAAAGAAAGAAAGAAAGAAAGAAAGAAAGAAAGAAAGAAAGAAAGAAAGAAAGAAAGAAAGAAAGAAAGAAAGAAAGAAAGAAAGAAAGAAAGAAAGAAAGAGAGAGAGAGAGAGAGAGAAAGAAAGAAAGAGAGAGAGAAAGAAAGAGTGAAAGAGAGAAAGAGAGAAAGAAAGAAAGAAAGAAAGAAAGAAAGAAAGAAAGAAAGAAAGAAAGAAAGAAAGAAAGAAAGAAAGAAAGAAAGAAAGAAAGAAAGAAAGAAAGAAAGAAAGAAAGAAAGAAAGAAAGAAAGAAAGAAAAAGAAAGAAATGTGAAGGCCAGAAAGATAGCACAGTAGATAGATGCTTGCCTTGTAAGCAGCAGACCCAGGTTAGATCCCCGGCATCCATATAGTCCCCAAAATCCCACCAGACATGGTCCCTAAGCATAGAGCTAGGAGTAAACACTGAGCATAGCTGGGTGTGACCCAAAAACCAAATAAATAATAAAATAAACACAAGTAGCAAAAGCAGAGGAAACCAAATATATGAGAGCTAGTCAAAGATGACAGAATTTTTCCTTCATTTTGAACCTCATTTTCTCTGCAAAACTATGTACCTTATGCACAAATCTTGAAGTAAAGGAAAAAGTGTGATAAAAATGTGAAGATAATTAAGATATTAATTGGCCCTGAATAGTTTTTGTTTGCCTACTTTTTATGGTGTGGATATGAAAAGAGTTGGTCTCTAACTCTACATTCAGGGATCACTCCTAGTAGTGCTCTGAGGTCAAATGTGTTCTGTATTTTTTGGAGGGGCCATACCTGACGCTGCTCAGGGGTTACACCTGGCTCTACTAGTGGTACTCGGAGTACCAGATGGAATCCTGGACACTTAGCCTAGGTTTACAACATGCAAGGCAAGCATCCAACTTGCTGTATTGCTCCAGCCCTACCTTCCTATAATTTTCCAATCTTCTGTAATGCATAATTTTGCAATGAAAATGGGAATGTGTTCAAAATACTTATTAAGCTTATATCATTCTTTTTTTTTGGGGGGGGGGTTTGAGTCACACCTGGCAGTGCACAGGAGTTACTCCTGGCTCTATGCTCAGAAATTGCCCCTGGCAGGCTTAGGGGGCCGTATGGGGTGCCAGGAATCGAACCACCATCCTTCTGCATGCAAGGCAAACGCCCTGCCTCTATCTATCTATGCTATCTATCCGGCCCTGCTTATATCATTCTTATAGAAAGCTCCTATACTTGATTTGCCATGGGATAAAATCCAGATCAGTGCTTTCCTTACCCATTGTTCTGTTTTCCACTAAACAAGTGTTGTTGTTGTTGTTGTTTTAATTTTAGGGCCACCCCAGCAGTGCTCATGGCTTACTCCTGACTCTGCTCTGGGTTCACTCGTATCAGAGGACCTTAAGGGTTTTGGTATCAAAGCCAGGTCAACTGTATGCAAGGCAAATGCCCTACCAGCTGTATTATCTTTCTGGTCCCTCTCTTGATTCATTTAAATTCAGTATTTTGAACTGTGATTTGAAGCAGAGAATGTCTAAGGGCAAAAAATTTGAATCTATTACACACACATACACACACACACACACACACACACATTATTAACCACTTGTGAGACAATGACAGTCACCTTATTTCTTTGGTCCTTATCAAGTTTTAAAAAGGAGGTCGTGAGTTGTTACTGGTCTGAAGAGGGGAAGCCCTGGCCTCTCTTAAGGCCCTTGCAGTTCATATTTCTTTGACTCCAAAAAGCTGATGCAAGCAAGAGAGTGGAGGAACAATTCTGAAGTTTTCGTGGGCTTTGTGATGAAACTGCCAGGAATCAATTTCAATTTTTTGTTAATTTTCTAAAGTAGCTTTTCTTGCCAGGTCAGACAAATTCAATATACTTAGGTAGGGAGTGTAAGACATGTATATAAGCTATCACTGTTCTAAATCTCCTTTTGGCAAAGTATCTACCTTAAGAAGCATTTAGACTTCAGATGAAACTTCTTGGGGGAGCAGAGAAGGGAAGAGTCTTTGATTATTATAATGGACTATGGCTGGCATCGACATAACAAACCTCCTCCTCTCCATTTAGAGCTGATATAGCATTCAGTCTAGCTGACCATTGCCAACCCAGAGCTCTGGCTGCAATGCTAAATGATGGTGGTTTGATTAATCATCAAACCTGGTATTAATGGCCAGCAAGAATTCTAAGTCAGCAAGTTAGAAGCTTTCAGTTACTCAAAATACGTTGGAGCATCAGAGTCTTGATGAAGTGCACTAGCTCATTCCTAAAAGATGACATTTTCTCTTGCTCGTCATAGTTGGAGCATGGTGACTAGTTTTCTCTCACTGGGTTTCATTCTGCAGCTTAGTCTATGCCCTTTATTGCCTCCTTCTAAACACACACACACACACACACACACACACACACACACACACATACACACATTCAGTGCTGTAACCTGAATCCATAAATAGGACAACTTTTATATGTTGATTAGAATCACATAGCAATAGAAGAAATTTGAAGGTCATCAACTATCAGGAAAGCTTATCATAGCATCTAGACCAGGGGTCTCAAACTCGCGGCCCGTGTGTTTGTTGTGGGTCACAAAATGTTGTGACATTGAAGGCAGGCCTTCAAATATTGCAGTATTCGCTATTATTCGCTTACCGAATAATCACAATACAATCGCATTAGTAAGAAAAAAACATTCGCATTAAACATTCGCATATCCCGAGCAGTTCCGTTCGAGGTATGCAAATGTTTATTGCGATTTTTTTGATTTTTTTCTTACTAATGCGATTTTTTATTGCGAATATTCAGTAAGCGAAATCCCTTATGCGGCCCTGCCTCACCCCGACTTTGCCTCCTGCGGCCCCCAGGTAAATTGAGTTTGAGACACCTGATCTAGACAAACTGCACATACTCTAAATACCTCAAAATTATAGATTGGTTATGGGACAACTGAGAAAGAGAATATCTGCAATCATTTTTTTTTTATGAGAGAACACTTCTATATAAAAATCTCTAGTAAAAAAGAGCCCTGAAGAGGCTGGAGCAATCGCACAGCAGGTAGGGCATTTGCATTGCACACAGCCGACCCAGGTTCAATCTCTGGCATCCCATACAACCCTAAGGTCCCCGAGCCTGCTGAGAGTGATTTCTGAGTGCAGAGCCAGAAGTAAGGAAATTCTGCAATCATTAAGACTCCTGCTACATGAATATAATTTGGGGAAGTGTTACAATATAATTTTAAGTTTAAAAAAGTAGGATGAGGGCCCGGAGAGATAGCACAGCGGCGTTTGCCTTGCAAGCAACCAATCCAGGACCAAAGGTGGTTGGTTCGAATCCCAGTGTCCCATATGGTCCCCTGTGCCTGCCAGGAGCTATTTCTAAGCAGACAGCCAGGAGTAACCCCTGAGCACTGCCGGGTGTGGCCCAAAAACAAAAAAAAAAAAAAAAAAGCAGGATGAGGGCTGGAGCAGTGGCACAAGCAGTAGGGCATTTGTCTTACGCACACTGCCTTGCTGGCACTAGCCTAGGATGGACCGCAGTTCGATCCCTCAGCGTCCCATATGGTCCCCCACGCTGGGGCGATATCTGAGCACACAGCCAGAAGTAACCCCTTGAGCCTCACGGGGTGTGGCCCAAAAACCAAAATTAATTAAATTTAATTTTTTAAAAACAGGATGAGGACTGAGACATAGTACAGGGTCAAAGTGCACACTTTGCTTGCAGCTGACCCAGTTTTGCACTAAACCATCCTTTGAACACAGAGCAAGGATTAGACCTAGAGCACTACTGGTTATTGGCCAAATCTACCTCTTGGGCTTGACTATCCCCCCTTAAAATAAAACAGAATGAAGGGTAGGGAGTTGGAATGCATAATTGCATGTTGATTCCAGGGAGACAGAATAAAACTTCTATGCTGTATGATCCCAATGCACCACTGAGAGTGACGACAGAGCACCACACCACAAGTAGCCCCTAGACACTACTAGAGGTAGCACCCAAACTCAAATTAAATTAAAAAGCAGGATGAGAATATATACTACAATGCCAATCTAAGATCAAATACAGAAAACTGTATGAGGCCCTAGGTTAGATCTCTGGCACTACTAACACTTTTGTAAAATTACAGTAGTTGGGGTAGGAAAAAAGTGGGAAAAATAAAAGGCTATACCACAAAATAATAAGTAGTTATCTCAAGGAAATCGTTGTTTTAAATTCTCTTTATCCTTTTCTACACTCACTGGAAAGATATTGTGCCTTGTTTCTAAAATTATATTTGTGGTTCTTCAGGTCAAACCAGGGTCTCATGCAGGCAAAACAGGACTTATACCAGGGTGTTATAGCCCCAACCAAAATGGACTGCTTTAAAAAATTTTTATAAGTGAAATTATATTATTGGAAATCCCCTGTACAAACACATCATTATAATTGAAAAAGGATATTATCCTACCCAGACAGAAGCCCGAGAGAAGAACATCATGGCCAACATAATGGTAAAATACCAAAGCAGGAAATTCCCTATTGCACCACAAGAGATATCCTTCTGGCATTCAAAGTCCTGATTTGGGATGGGGACACTTAAAGGCAGAGAGGGAGGATCCACCTCCCAAAATAAGGAAAAAAGGTCTCCCATGATGGCTTCTGACTTGAAAAATCAAACATGGTCAAAGGAATGAAAATTCCTCTGAAGTACTTCACCTGATGTTGATGACAACTCCTTGGCAACCTATTGTGACATACCCACCAGCAACTGTGACAGCAATGACCCATGTTTCACACCTTTTAAGTTTTGTAAGGCTCATCTTGGCTTCTGGAAAAGTATATTTCCTCCAGACCATAATAGTATGCATTCTGCCTTCATCTTCCCTCCCTAAAACATGTACATACTATATTTTCATGAGGTTTTTTTGTTTTTTTGGGGTTTTTTTTTTTGTTTGTTTGGTTGGTTGGTTTTTGGGCCACACCCGCTAGTACTCAGGGGTTACTCCTGGCTGTCTGCTCAGAAATAGCTGCTGGCAGGCACGGGGGACCATATGGGACACCGGGATTCGAACCAACCACCTTTGGTCCTGGATCGGCTGCTTGCAAGGCAAACACCGCTGTGCTATCTCTCCGGGCCCATATTTTCATGGTTTTAAAATTCAATTTGAGGTATCATTATTTACTTATTTATTTATTTGTGGTTTTAGTGCCACTCCGAGAGCTGTGTTCAGGGCTTACTCCTGGCTCTTCACTTAGTTATCACTCCTGATCAGGCTCTGCGTACCAAATAGGGTCATAGAGATCAAACCTGGGTCTATTATGCTAGAGGCAAATGCCCTACTCACTGTACTGGTGCCATGAGGTAGCCATTAAAAAAAGAACTCCGGGCCCGGAGAGATAGCACAGCAGTGTTTGCCTTGCAAGCAGCCGATCCAGGACCAAAGGTGGTTGGTTCGAATCCCGGTGTCCCATATGGTCCCCCGTGCCTGCCAGGAGCTATTTCTGAGCAGACAGCCAGGAGTAACCCCAGAGCATCGCCGGGTGTGGCCCCAAAACCAAAAAAAAAAAAAAACTCATATGTAGGGGCTGGAGAGATAGCATGGAGGTAGAGCATTTGCCTTGCATTCAGAAGGACGGTGGTTGAATCCCAGAATCCCATATGGTCCCCCGAGCCTGCCAGGAGTGATTTCTTTTTTTTTTTTTTTTTTTTTTTTTGTGGTTTTCGGGTCACACCCGGCAGTGCTCAGGGTTTTTTCCTGGCTCCGTGCTCAGAAATTGCTCCTGGCAGGCACGGGGGACCACATGGGACGCCGGGATTCGAACCGATGACCTGCATGAAAGGTAAACGCCTTACCTCCATGCTATCTCTCCGGCCCCAAGGAGTGATTTCTAAGCATGGAGCCGAGAGTAACCCCTGAGCGTTGTGGGGTGTGACCCAAAAACCAAAAAAAAATAAACCCTCATATGTGTCAACATTACAAATTAACACAAAGTTCTGGGGGGGGTGCTTTAGGGGACTCCTAGCTCTGCTCAGGTATTACTCCTAGTGGCCCTTATATAAACAATTCTTTTTTTTGTGTGTGTGTGTGTGTGGTTTTTGGGTCACACCCGGCAGTGCTCAGGGGTTATTTCTGGCTCCACGCTCAGAAATTGCTCCTGGCAGGCACAGAGGACCATATGGGGCGCCGGGATTCGAACTGATGACCTCCTGCATGAAAGGCAAACGCCTTACCTCCATGCTATCTCTCCAACCCCAACAATTCTAAGGTATTAAGGTTAAATTGTAATTCCCCTACAATTTATATGTTGAAGTCTGAGTCCCCTTGTTTAATATTATACTTAGTTATTTTTATTATACTTATATTTAGAATTTTATAAAGGTTATGGGCTGGAAAGATAGAACAGCTGGTAAGGTGCTTGCCTTGCATGTGACTGACATGCGGGTTCAATCCCCTGCATCACAGATGGTCCCCTGAAAACTGCCAGTAATAATTTCTGAGTACAGAATCAGGCGTATACTCTGATCACTGCCAGGTATGAACCCCCCCAAAAAAATTGCAACCGTTAAGGTTAAATGAGATCCTAATAATCCACTATGATCAGTGGTTCATTTTCTGGGGGGCACACCCTGAGGCTTTTAGGGACCTCAACTTGTGGTGCTCGGGTATCCTATGTGGTGGTTTTTGAACCAGAATGATGGCTGTAGTTGCATGTTAAGCAAGTGGCTTACCCTGACCAGTGTTCTTTGAAGAGGAAGAAAAAGTCAGTAGTGAGTGGACACAGAAAAAAGAGGCCTGTGAGAACACAAGCCACAGGAGAACCCAATCCTGCCTGCACATTGATCCTGAATTTCAAACCTCCAAAAATGTGGAGAAAAACAAACAAAAACAAACAATCCACATTTTTGTTGTTGAAGCCAACCACTTTGTGGTATTTTATGCCAATCCAAGAAAACTTAACACAAATGCCAAACTGAGATTAGATTTGGGGAGTAAACTTTTTCTACTCTGGAGAAGTCTCAGTTACTGGTTTTTTTTTTTTTTTGTTTTGGTGTTTTGGGCCACACCCTGAGGAGTAACGCTCAGGGGTTACTCCTGGCTATGCGCTCAGAAATCAGTTCTGGCTTGGGGGACCATATGAGACTTCGGGGGATCGAACCACGGCTAGCACCGGTAAGGCAGGCAGACGTCTTACAACTCCATGCCACAACTCCAGCCCCATGAAGTCTCAGTTATTCTTAAACACATCTTTCGTCTCTCTCTGTCTCTCTTTGAATCTTTCTCTGTCTCTCTGTCTCTCTCTGCTTCTCCCCTTACAATCTCTCTAAATTTCTTTCTTTTTTTTTTTTTGTTTTTGTTTTTGGGTCACACCCGGCAGCAATCAGGGGTTACTCCTGGCTCTACACTCAAAAATTGCTCCTGGCAGGTTCGGGGGACCATATGGGATGCCGGGATTTGAACCACCTGCATGCAAGGCAAACATCTTACCTCCATGCTATCTCTCCAGCCCACAATCTAAATTTCTTTTAACAAAAACTGTTTTTGAAAAAAATATTAGTGAATAGTAGAGTTTTATTTTTTATGATTAAACCTCTCCCCCATTGTTTTTCCAGTACCAGGGATGGAACCCAGGGCCTCATGCATGAAAATCAGTAGAGTAATGAAATAAGTCAGAGGGAGAGAGAGAGAGAGAGACGCAGAATAGTCTCACTCATCTATGGGTTTTAAGAAAAATAAAAGTCATTTTTGCAACAATCCTCAGAGACAATGAGAGGAGGGCTGGAACTTCCAGCTCACTTCATGAAGCTCACTACAAAGAGTGGTGAGTGCAGTTATAGAAATAACTACACAGGGCCCGGAGAGATAGCACAGCGGTGTTTGCCTTGCAAGCAGCCGATCCAGGACCAGAGGTGGTTGGTTCAAATCCCGGTGTCCCATATGGTCCCCCGTGCCTGCCAGGAGCTATTTCTGAGCAGACAGCCAGGAGTAACCCCTGAGCACTGCTGGGTGTGGCCCAAAAACCAAAAAAAAAAAAAAAAAAGAAATAACTACACAGAGAACTACCATAATCATGTGAATGAATGAGGGATCTGGAAAGCCTGTCTAGAGTACAGATGGGGGTGGGGTGGGGTGGGATGGAGGGAGATTTGGGACATTGGTGGGGGGAATGTTGCACTGGTGAAGGGGGTGTTCTTTTTTTTGGGGGGGGGGCCACACCCAGTAACGCTCAGGGGTTACTCCTGGCTATGTGCTCAGAAGTTGCTCCTGGCTTGGGGGACCATATGGGACACCGGGGGATCGAACCTCGGTCCGTCCAAGGCTAGCGCAGGCAAGGCAGGCACCTTACCTTTAGCGCCACCGCCCGGACCCTAAGGGGGTGTTCTTTACATGACTGAAACCTAATCACAATCATATATGTAATCAAGATATTTAAATAAAGAAAAAATTTTCAAAAAAAAAAAAAAACAAACACACACACACCAAAAAAAAGAAAGAAAATCAGTAGAGTTCCTTTCTGGGGTAGGAAAGAGTGCTGGGCCACATCCAGTGGAGCTCAGGACCATATATAGTGCCAGAGATTCAAGCCAATGTAGGCCACATGAAAGGCAAGCACCTTATTTCTCTGGTCCTGGAGTATTTATTTTTTTACATTAAGAAGAGATCTAAAGGCCAGAGAGATAGCATGGAGGTAAGGTGTTTGCCTTGCATGCAGAAGGTTGGTGGTTCAAATCCTGGCATCCCATATGATCCCCCAAACCTGCCAGGAGCGATTTCGGAGTAACCGCTGAGCGCTGCCTGGTGTGACTCAAAAAAAAATTCCATTTTAACTGTCCATTGAACCCAACCTAGTGAACCACTGAATTACTTCATGTCTAAATCTAAAACTAAAGCCAAACACCATGATTAGTTGATCAAAATAGTTTGAATACCACAGTTCAGACATATGCAACACAAGGAAGCTTCATTTCACTTTGACCTGAAGAAACATTCCAAGAAAAGTTTTAGTCTAATATTGGAGCTGCTCTGGTTTAGAGTAGAAGAACGAGATCACACAAATAGAATAAAGTTTAATATTTAAATCTGTCTGGCCACAAGACTACCACACTGGCATGCCAGGGCCACCTCCTGAAGGACATGAGCCCTACCCAAGGTCATGAGGAAGATTATATAGGGAAAGGATATAGGGAGGCTCCAACATTTTTTTTTTAATTTTTGGGCCACACCCGGTGACACTCAGGGGTTACTCCTGGCTATGCGCTCAGAAATCGCTCCTGCCTAGGGGGACCTTATGGGACCCAGGGATAGAACCCAGGTCAGTCTTGGGCAGCTGCCTACAAGGCAAATGCCCTACCACTGTGCTATTGCTCTGGCCCCAAGGGGAACCTTCCTACTGCTCCCTTGTCCTTCCCTGATAGGCTACCTGTTATGGCCAGGTAGCTTGGGGCAGTGCCTCGTGAAGACCTAGCATGTGATTTATACCATATGGTTCTTACAAAATGGCATCTCTCCCTGCTCAGAACCTGAGAAGATGTCTGTCATGTGGCCTTTACAAAATGGCATCCCTCTTTGTTCAAAACTTTGATCCCAACAGAAAATACATGATGCAATCAGTAATTTACCATGATCTGTGTGAATTGGCCTGAAATACTTACTTGGGTCAAAACAGGTTCCCAGGCTCTAGCAGGGGTCTCAAACTCAATTTACCTGGGGCCTGCAGGAGGCAAAGTCGGGGTGATCCTTGAGTGCAAAGTCAGTAGTAAGCCTTGAACATTGGGGGGTGTGACCCAAACAACTAAAACAAAACAAAACAAAAAAAGATTCCTCTAGGGAAGGGCCACAAAATGTACGGAGGGCCGTTTGCGGCCGGCTCGTGGGCAGCGAGTTTGATCCTTTGAAAGGATCTTGGACCTCAGAGGTGAATCTTAGACCCTCATTATCTGCTGGAGGATATCCTGGAGGAGCTGGGATTGGGCCCAGCATACCACCTCAGCATCACAGCATCCCATCTCACCACACCTCCCTTGCACCGAGCTTTAGAACCTCCCAGCAATATCCAGGCAGCTCTTACCTCCAGCCCCATTGTTCAGAATCACAAGATACAGCTTTGTTTCGTGATCAGAAGTTTTTATAATAAAAACACAAGGAAAGTTTTTTCTTACAACCATTTGCACTTTTAATACAAAACACACAGTATTTGTTATTGCTGCACCCTCTTTACACAAAAAAATTTAATGTTACATCCAGTCAAAACACTTGATTTCTTTATTTTTTAAGAGGCAATGAGAAATGCAATGTCATTGCTGTTCAGATGGGAATGTGTTATCTATCATTCCTGCATTTTGAGATTAGCCAAACTGGTGACTAAAATCTGCTCTAAAATTCGAGTCCATACGGAAATTAACACTATATTACTATGTAGGAATTCAGTTGTCTATAATACAGTTTATTATTTATTTTATTTATGTAAACAAATATTTATTTTATTTATACAAATAAATATTGTTATATAAAATATTATTTTATGTATACATATAAATATTGTTTCTATAAAATTTATTTATATTAATAAAATATATTTATCACATATTGCTTATTATAGTTTATAATTCAGAATCCGGCCTGAATTTTGATGTGGGGCTTCCCGCCCCGCCCCCAGCAACCAAGTGCAAGCCACAAATCCGTTTCCCTGGTAACGCTTCTCGCCTCTGTCCCACCTTCCCCGCCCAGCTCCTCTTCTCGCGAGATGACCAAAATCCCGTTCTTCCGGAAATTGTGGCGCCCCGAGCCGGTCGCCTCCACCTTCACGCGCGCGGCTTTCGCGCATGTGCAGTAGGCAGTGGCGCGAGCCTGAGGCCTCTGGCCGAAGAAAATGGTGCGTTTTCGGGGGTCATCTTTGTGTTTCCTGGACGTGGAGATCTCGCTTTCCTCTTTCCCCCCCCCGCCGTGGGTCTTTCGCCTACCTCTGTGTGGAGGTTTCAGCCAACGTGGGGATAGGGCTGTAACTCACCCTCTTGAGTTAGAAGGGGGAAGATCCGAAGTGGGAGCGGGAAAAGGAATCAGAAGCATGGCAGAAGCTAGTGCAAGGAGGGAGGGCAGCGCCCCGGGTGGGCTTGCTGTGGCACGGGGGTAGAGGATGCTGCTGGATGGAAACCAGGGTCAGGCCCAGATCCCCTACTCCTTGCAGGCCTAACAGTTGTCTGCAAGATGGGGGGCGTCGGTTGCAGACCCAAACTGAACCCTTGTCCCTACCTTCCAGACACACACACACACACACACACACACACACACACACACACACACGAAAAAACTTCATCTTTGTGACATCCTCCCAATACGTCGTTTTATCAAGATGTAAGTCACACACAAACACATACGAAAAAATGTCATCTTTGTGACATCCTCCCAATATGTCGTTTAACTGATAAAGCAAGACATTCTTAGTTATTTGGAAACACTCAAAGATGTTAAGTCTTTTTAGCCAGGAATTGTAAAGGTAAAGAATATTAGGCCCTTTTTTTCGGTTTGTTTTTTGTTACTTTTTGGAAGGACCCCAATTTGATTTTTTAAAGAGGTTGTTTTTTATTAATCCTGTGCCTTTTGTTTTTGAATAGATGCAAGCGGAAGCAAGCCCTAGTGCTTCCCTTATTGACAGAACCATCAGGATGCGAAAAGAAGCAGAAGCTAGAAAAGTGGTTTTAGCCTGGGGACTCCTAAATGTATCTGTGGCTGGAATGATATATACTGAAATGTAAGTTAAGTACTAGTCTGCCGCCACCACCCCCCAACCCTAAAAAAAAATTTAAGCCAGTGGTTAATGCCACAGGTTTGTTATCTCAAGTGAGGGTAGTGGTGATTGTGTTTCACACAAATTTAAAGGATTTTAATTTTTGCAGGACTGGAAAATTGATTAGTTCCTATTATAATGTGACGTACTGGCCCCTCTGGTATATTGGTAAGTAAAGTTTGCTTAATTTAGAATTCCTGCCAATAAAAATAAAAAACCTGCTTTTAAGGATAATTCAGCTTAGTGTTTATTACATCACTTAATAAGCACCTGATCACCCACTCTTTTCCATGTGGTGGGAATAAAGGGGAATAAGGCCATTACTATCATGGTTGGATCATTCTAATGGAGAGCTCTTAGCAAAAGTAATGGTAGCACTTTTTTGTTTTGTTTTATTTTGGGGTCACACCCAGCAGCGCTCAGGGGTTACTCCTGGCTCCTCACTCAGAAATCGCTCCTGGCAGGCTTGGGGGGACCATATGGGATGCCGGGATTCGAACCAATGACCTTTGCATAAAAGGCAAACGCCTTACCTCCATGCTATTTCTCAGGCCCCTAATGATAGCTCTTGATAATAAGAATTCTGCAAAGGAAAATAAATTTGGCAATAGTTGGATTTATAGTTGTGACGTCCCTTTAAAATAACCTGTCTACTCTTAATTTTTTGTTGTTTTTGAACACCAACAAGTGCTCAGGACTCACTCTTGGTTCTATTCAGGAATCACTGAGCTGGGTTCAGTCTACTCTGGGGTCTATCTACTCAGGGATCAGGCTGAGTTTGATCTCCAGCATTCCATATTGTTGCCTGAGTACCACTAGGAATGATTGCTGAGTGCAGAGCCAAGAGTAACTTATCCCTGAGCATCATCAGGTGTGACCAAAAAAAAACTGGTATAGGAGGAAAATTGACATTGGTGGAGGGAAGTGGACACTGGTGAAGGGGTTGGTGTTGGAACATTTTATGCTTAATTCAATCATGAGTAACTAACTTTGTTGTTAGGTTACACCTTATTTTACCTAAAAAAAAGATCATTCCTGGTTCCTTTGTATATTTGTTTACAACTTGGATTGATCCCAAAACAGAGATTGTCTTTCTTGTAAACCAGGGTGGGACTGACTCAGGATAGCCTGAGCTATCTGTTCTAAGACCACAGAGGTAGTCTTAGTAACTGCCAGACTACATGTGCTTCATCCTCAGCCTGTTCTAGATTATTTCTTGTGTGACCCTGATTCAGACTTGTTCACCTGGGGTTGGAGATAAGACGCAAGGGGTGATTTTACACTTTATAGCATACAGTGATTCTAATACAAAAAAATGTTTACATTGGAGCAGGGCGAACACTTGAAATCTTGCCTTGCATATGACCAGCCTGGGTTCAATCCTTGGTATCCCGTATGGTCCCCTGAGTGCTTCCAAGAGGGATGTCTGAATGCAGAGCCAGATGTGGTACTCAAAACCCGAATAAATAATAAATAAATAAAATTTAAAATTTTTTTACAAAAGAATACTTGGCTGTAAAGATAGATTCCATTACTTATGAATGAAGAGATGATGATATGACAAGTGAAAAAATAAGTTTTGGAATCAGTAGGCTCATGATAACTGTTGGCTCTTGCAAACTTGACTTTTCTACAACTACTGATTTAACTTTAAAAAGACTTGGAAGGAAATGCTGGGGCCAGAGAGATAGCATGAAGGTAGGGCATTTGCCTTGCATGCAGAAGGATGATGGTTCGAATCCCGGCATCCCATATGGTCCCCTGAGCCTGCCAGGAGCGATTTCTGAGCATAGAGCCAGGAGTAGCCCCTGAGCGCTGCCGGTTGTAACCCCAAAACCAAAAAAAAGACATGGAAATGTTTATTATACACATTTGCAAGGATTGGTAGATAACTTTGGGGCTAGAGCAATAGCGCAGTGAGTTGGGTAGGATGTTTGTTTGCCTTTCACACTTCCAACCTGGATTTGAAAAAACCTAACTTCCCATCTAGTTAGTCCCCTGAGCCTGCCAGGTATGATTCTTGACTGCACAGCGAGGTGTGGCCCAACTTTGTTTTGTTGTACTTTCTTTCTTCTTACATCTTCAGAATATTTTTTTATTTTCTTTCAGAGTTGGCCCTTGCATCTCTCTTTAGCCTAAATGCTTTATTTGATTTTTGGAGATATTTTAAATATACTGTGACACCAACAAGTCTAGTCGTTAGCCCTGGACAGCAAACACTTTTAGGGTTGAAAACAACTGGTAAGTGTTTAACTTCTTTTGCAAAGGTTGGGAAAAGTTAGCAATAAATCTTTCTCAATATAATTTTCCCGTTTCATAGACCCAGCTGGAAAGAACTTCTAAGGCATCTGGTTTAACTATATTAAACTACACCGTAAATCTGTCTTAAGACCAACCAGTGCTTATCATTCCTATTCGAACAAATCAAATGAAATTAACAGTCACTTCGTGGAACTCTCTATTGTTTAATTACAATTAAAGCTTGACTAACTCTGGCTGCACAAGCCAGTTTCTTATTTTGAACTCTGGAAATGATAAAGAATTTGTCTTTAGTAATACTTCATGTAACTTAGTTTTCCCTTTATAATTTTTGGAGAGAAAAAAGCTCACTCCTTTAGTTTGCTTTCATAGAAATGTTCTTTAATAGGAACCCACATTTATTTATTTATTTTTTTTTTCTAGCTGTGCAAACGACTCCTCCACATGATCTGGCCCCAAACCAAGGCCCCTCCTGTCTGCTGCCTTCACCCTCTATTCAGGGTCAGAGTGTGTTGAGTTATAGCCCGTCTCGTTCTCCCAGTGCCAGCCCCAAGTTCACTACCAGCTGCATAACTGGATACAGTCCTCAGCTCCAAAGCCTGTCATCAGGTAACAGTGGTTCCTACAGCCCAGGACTGACCTACTCACCCGTTAGTGGTTACAATAAGGTAATGATTCTTTTCTCTTGGCCACTCACATTATTTTAGATTGGAAAGTCATTTAGTGAGTCAGAACTTCTCATTTGATCAAGAGGAAACAGAAACAGTGGGTAATTGACTCGCCTAAATCATTCATTTAAGAGCTGACAATAAAAAACCTGATTTCCTGACACCTAGTTAGAAGTTCTTTTTTTTTTTTTTTTTAAGTTAGAAGTTCTTAAAAGAAGAAAAACAAAAGGTTTGTAAAGGCAGTGAACTCGTTCCCCGTCTAGGCTCCTTATGTACTGTCTATAAATAAAGATGAAACTAGGGTGACATTTTTGTTTTTGTTTTTGTTTTGTTTCTATGATGGGGACGGGCAGACTGGCTGGGTCAGTCTTGGGACTTCTGCCTGCAAAAGTCTGTCTTCAAGCCTTTTGAGTCATTGGTTCAGATGTTGACTTGGGTTTAGTTGCCTATGTTCTTTTCTATTTGATGTGAAACTTTTGTATATCCTTCAGAATTTTAATGTTTTTCAGCATATTAGCATATATTCTGAGCAAGAAACTAGGTTACTGGGACTGAAGAGATAAAAAAAACAAAGTATGTGCTTTGCATGCTGGATGCCTTGGTTCTTGTACCAGGTGGGTCCCCTACACATAGCTGGGATTTAGCACATAGCTCAGAACTCTTGAGCATAGCCAGATAGGGCCCCAAACCATAAGACTGGGCAGTCACATAGTTTGACTCTTCAAGCATAAACTGTTTCCATGGGATAGCAGTCTGTATTTCAATTTCCACAGTCAAATGAGCCTCTGGTTTGAATTTTTAGGCTTAACAGGAACAAAACTTACATTTGAAATTGTGGCTCCTTGTTTCCTCTCCTAAGACAGGTCACAATTTCAGATATGTTTCTAATTAGATACATGTCTGAAATATGAGTTAAATGAGAATAGACAGATAAAAATGGGTACATTTACTATTCTTACCCTTTAACATAATATTTGTTTGTTTTTTATTTGGGAGTCATACCCAACAGTGCTCAGAGTTTGTTCCTAGCAGTGCTCAAGGGACCATATAGGATGCCAGAATCAAACCCAGGTCAACTACATGTTAGGCAAGCACCCTATTTGCTGCATTATCTCCCTGGCCTCCAAACCTTTCACATAATTTTTCAACTAGATTCCATATTCAATATTAATTTTGACAAAAATTTATTTAAATTACAAGGAAATATTTGTATGTATATATACTATGTACAGCATCACAGTGTTTCACGCATATAGGTACATTTGACTTTATTTGGTGCCACACTTACAGTGCACAAGCGATACTCCTAGTTCAGTGCTTGTTAAATTACTCCTGGGGGTGCTCAAGGAACCATGTGATGTGAGGGATTAAGAGTGGCCTCCTGGGGCCGGGCGGTGGCGCTAAAGGTAAGGTGCCTGCCTTGCCTGCGCTAGCCTTGGACGGACCTCGGTTCGATCCCCCGGTGTCCCATATGGTCCCCTAAGCCAGGAGCAACTTCTGAGCACATAGCCAGGAGTAACCCCTGAGCGTTACCGGGTGTGGCCCAAAAACAAACAAACAAACAAACAAAAAAAAAAAACAAACTTAAAGTTTGGGGCCGGGAAGGTGGCGCTAGAGGTAAGGTGTCTGCCTTGCAAGCGCTAGCGTAGGACGGACCGCGGTTCGACCCCCCGGTGTCCCATATGGTCCCCCCAAGCCAGAGGCGATTTCTGAGCGCATAGCCAGGAGTAACCCCTGAGCGTCACCGGGTGTGGCCCAAAAACCAAAAAAAAAAAAAAAAAAAAAAAAAAAAAAAAAAAAAAAAGAGTGGCCTCCTTTATATGGAATTTACACTCTTCCCTGTTCAGTTTGTCCATTTTTATCCTTTTTTTTTTGGTTTGGTTTGGTTTGGGGGCCACATCTGGCAGTGTTCAGGGCTTTCTTTGGCTCTACATTCAGGAACCAGGGAATCATCGAGGGTTTCAGGGGTCAAACTGAGGTCAGCTGTGCGCATATGCAAGGTAAATATGCTCTTCCCATTGTACTATCAGTCTAGCTAGCCCAACACCATCTTATTGTCAGTAAGTTTTAATTGGTTTATATGAGAAAAATACTTTATGATCGCTATAAAAAATCAGATTGAGTCCTACTAGCCAAACATAATGTCTGTTTAATGGCTACTTACCATTCGTCTGGTGGCTACCTCATAGCTGACTTGAATATTTAAGTTAATTTTTATTTCTTGGGGCCGGCGTGGTGGCATTAGAGGTAAGGTGTCTGCCTTGCCAGTGCTAGCCTAGGACGGACCTCGGTTCGATCCCCCGGTGTCCCATATGGTCCCCCAAGCCAGGAGCGACTCTGAGTGCATAGCTAGGAGTAACCCCTGAGCGTCACCGGGTGTGGCCCAAACCAAAAAAAAAAAATGTTCATTTCTTAAAAGTAGTTACTAATTCAGATTAAATAGTTCTGCACACAAAATGCCTGATAAATTTGAGGGAGTCTCTAAAGAATTGTTACTTTATATGCTTAGAAATGCCGAAGATGGGGGCCAGAGAGATAACACAGCGGTAGGGTATTTGCCTTGCATGCAGCCAATCCAAGACGAACCATGGTTCAAAAACTCAGCATCCCATATGGTCCCCTGTGTTTGCCAGGAGTAACCCTTGAGCACCACTGGGTGTGACCCAAAAACCAAAAAGAAAAAAAAAAAGAAATGCAGGGGCCCGGAGACGGTGTTTGCCTTGCAAGCAGCCGATCCAGGACCAAAGGTGGTTGGTTCGAATCCGGGTGTCCCATATGGTCCCTTGTGCCTGCCAGGAGCTATTTTCTGAGCAGACATCCAGGAGTAACCCCTGAGCAATGCTGGGTGTGGCCCAAAAACAAAAAACAAAAAAAAAAAAAGAAAGAAAGAAAGAAAAGAAATGCAGAAGATGCTTTGTATTGCACTCAGCCATCATTAAGCTAATTTTCATAAATCTCTACAAATAAAGTAAAAATAATTTGATAGCTTGTTTATTTTATAAAAGGCTGCTTAGCCAAAATCAGGAATGTCTAATTTTTGGTCCATATTGCGAGATAGTGCAGGAAACTTCGCTGTGTATGCATGGCATCTGTCTGGAGTTGATCCCCTGCACCATCTTCTCTGCCCCATTTCTACTCCCTACTCCATCCACCAATGTGTGAAGCAAGGGAAAAAGACTTTCTTTGTCTTTGAATTTGTGTCCTCTGATATTTTCCGCAGGTGTTTTTTTTTTAATTATGGACTTAATAATGTAGATATCCTAAATTTACAGTTTTAATAGATTTTTTTTTCTTGTGGCTTGTTCTGACCTATATTCAGAAATTTTCTCGCTGTAGAATGGCATAAGGCAAAGGGTTTTCTTAGTTTTTGTTAAAACTGATTAATTGTCCAAATTAATATAATGTTAAATATAAAATATAAATATTAAATATAATATATGTTAAATACATTTATTGTTATTGATGTGTGATTCCTCACATCTTATAGGATCTTATTCCAGACCGTCCTCTTCTCCTTTGATTTGTTCATTTTTGGCCACTTTCACTGTAGCTTTGTAAAAGTTAATAAATTTAAAATAAAAAACAAGCACTATTGCTTGTTTTGCTTCATAAACAAGTAACTAAGATTTATTTTTATTGGCAACAAAGACTAACCTACCATTAAAATATCAAGTAACATTTACAAAGAATACTCTTTTCTTTAATTTCCTTTTCTGGTCATCTTGTCTGTCTTGCCTTGTGCATTTTTGCATTTATGCACTAAATGGAAAAAAGGATAAATCTCATTTCACCTTATTAATCTTGTTTTAAAACCTTTTAAATATATTAAAAAAGCATCAGAAAATACAGGTGGCCAAGGATATGTGTCACTGGTAGAGCACATGTCTCCCATATGTGAGGCCTTAGCTGTAGTCCCTGGATGCCCCTCTCCCCCCCCCAAAAAAATATAGTTAACAAATTTGTGGTAGGAAAGCACAAAAGTAGAAGTGGCAGAATTAGTTTTAATGTATAATTTTGTATTTATATAATTATATATTGTACAAATTACATATAATAATATATACAAATATAAAATTATATGTGATACAAATATGCAAATTATACATATGCTCCATAATTTGTATATTTGTATTACATATAATGTTATGTTTGTATTAATTTGTGCGAGACAAAGGGTCACTATTTTGATACAACAAAATATAATTTATGATCTATGTATTGAATAATACATACCTGTTAGTTTTCATCTAGCCCAGCCCTAGACTTTCATAGCAGACATTATAGTTACTTTCTCTAAAAGAGTATACAATTGAGTTACCTTTCAAATTGGCATTTTTCTTTAGTAATGTGTTTACTCTGTGACATTCTCTGATTTTATAATTCATTTCTTTTAGTGTTGAATTTTTGGGTTTTTTTGTTTTGTTTTGTTTTTGGTTTTTTTGTTTTTGGGTCACACCTGGCAGCGCCCAGGGGTTACTCCTGGCTCTACGCTCAGAAATCGCCCCTGGCAGGCACAGGGGACCATATGGGATGCCGGGATTTGAACTACTGTCCTTCTGCATGAAAGGCAAACACCTTACCTCCATGTTATCTCTCCAGCCCCAGTGTTGAATGTTTTATTGTCCATGGCTAACCCTGTTTATTTCTTCCCTAACCTCTGAAGGCTATCTTTGTTGAGCCCAAGTTTCCATCATTATGACATAGTAGCAGCTATAAACATTCCTATGCAAGATTTTGATGGAAATAAGCTTTTAGTTCCCTTGGGTAACCGTGGAGCATGATTGCAGGACCTGATGGAGACCTTAGACTCAGGCTTTTAAGAACTGCTTGACCGACTTCGTAGTGGCTTTGCCCTTCCATTCCCATCAGCAGTTGCTAGCATCTGTGTTGCTGTTTCACCTCCTCAGTAGCAGTGTTCTGGAGTTTGGCCTTTCTAATTAATATGTTACTTTTTCAGAAGGCAAAAATCAACTGAAAATTTCTGTTGAAAGAAAAACTAAACTTTGTTTTGTGCAGTTGGGAAGCTTTAGCCCCTCTCCTACTTCTCCATACCCTGCCTCAGTTGGACCTGTGGAGACCAGCGGACTGAGATCTCGCTATCGTTCTTCACCCACCATCTACAAATCCCCTACTGACAAGGGAGACTATATGACAGATCTGCGGACTCTGGATATTTTTTTGAGATTTGAAGAGGAGAAGCAGCACAGAGTTAAATTGGGTATGGATGTCTTTTCTTTATTCACAGTGTACATACTTTGGGAATTACTTTACATTCTTTTCTTTGTTTGTTTGTTTGTTTTTGCATCACACCTGGCAGTGCTCAGCTTCCTCTGGCTTTATGCTTAGAAATCACTCCAGGCAGGCTCGGGGGACCATATGGGATGCCAGGATTCGAACCACCGTCCTTGTGCATGGAAGGCAAACACCCTACCTCCATGCTATCTCTCTGGCCCCCAGAGAGATTTTAGCTTTTTTTTTTTTTTTTTTTGTGGTTTTTGGGTCACATCCGGCAGTGCTCAGGGGTTATTTCTGGCTCCAGGCTCAGAAATTGCTCCTGGCAGGCACAGGGGACCATATTGGACACCAGGATTTGAACTGATGACCTTCTGCATGAAAGGCAAACACCTTACCTCCATGCTATCTCTCCGGCCCTGATTTTAGCATTTTTTTAAAAGTGACACTCATATCATATACTATGTGTCAAGCACATTCTAACCCTTTACAAATAAGTCTTTTTTTGTTTTTGTTTTTGGTTTTTGGGTCACACCCAGCAGCGCTCAGGGGTTACTCCTCCTCCTATGCTCAGAAATCATTCCTGGCAGGCTCGGGGGACCATATGGAATGCTCTGGGGCAGGGTTTTTTTTTTTTTTTTTTTGGCCCACACCCGGCAGTGCTCAGGGGTTACTCCTGGCTGTCTGCTCAGAAATAGCTCCTGGCAGGCACGGGGGACCATATGGGACACTGGGATTCGAACCAATCACCTTTGGTCCTGGATCGGCTGCTTGCAAGGCAAACGCCACTGTGCTATCTCTCCGGGCCCCTCAAACTTTTTAAACAGGGGACCAGTTCACTGTCCCTCAGACCATTGGAGGGTCTGACTATAGTAAAAACAAAACTTATGAACGAATTCTTATGCACACTGCATATATCTTATTTTGCAATGAAGAAACAAAACACAAATACAATATGTGGCCCACGGGCCATAGTTTGAGGACCACTGTGGGGATCCCATAGCCCTGGGGCTAGCACACAAGGCAGCCACCTTACACCCTGTTCTACCATTACCTTCATGTCATTTCTTTACTTTAAAGTTGAGACTTCACAGCACACAGCGAAGCTTACTGAAATGATAGCTGTCTCCTTCCTGGCAATCCATTGGCAATTTGGGGGTCAGGGAAGGATGCAAGAGAGAGCAAGTTTTTCCCTGGAGCGCTGCCTCTTGCCACCAGCTTTTGAACTGTCTTTAGTTTGTGTTGGAAAAGTGTTAGCAAGTCTTAATCTATTTGGAGTGGATCTGATTATTACAAAGTCAATTATTTGAAACCAAATTACATTATTGAGCCAAGTAATGATTTTTACCCCGCAGGAACCTGAACAGAAAGCACATTAGGTGACCAAGCATTGTCACCGGGAGGAAGCCAGTTATTGGGCCATGACTCTTGGTGTCACTTGAAATCTTGCCATTGATTTTTAATTTAATTTTGGCTGAAAGAGCCATAAATGTCGAAAAAACAAATCAGAATTATCTTGTTATTTGTTGATGCATGCTTTTTCTTTATAAATTTTGAAATATTTACTAAAATATTTTTTTCTTGGTTTTTGGGTTATACCTGGCAGGCTGGGGGGGGGGGGGTATATGGGATGCCGGGATTTGAACCACCATCCTTCTGCCTTCTGCGTGCAAGGCAAATGCCCCACCTCCATGCTATCTCTCCGGCCTGCTAAAATATTTTCTAAAACATCCAAAGTGCATGTATTTGATACATTATTATTTCGTGGCTAAAGTTTCTGATATGATCTATATTTTTTTTAGACTTGTTGTACATGACTCTTGAAATAGGGCTGGTAATGTTACTCAGTGGTAAAGTACATCTCTTTGTGACCACATTATGATCCCTGACACCTCAAAACCTAATACTACCCCATGCACACCAGAAAAAAGAAAAAACAATCTATAACTTTAGTTCTGTTTGATTTAAAAAAAAAATAATAAACCCCAAAAAGAATGCCAAATTTCAGGGCTGGCGAGATAGCATAGAGGTAAGGCATTTGCCTTCCATGCAGAAGGACTGTGGTTCAAATCCCGGCATCCCATGTGGTCTCCCATGCCTGCCAGGGGTGATTTCTGAACGCAGAGCCAGGAGTAACCCCTGAGTGCTGGTCGGGTGTGACCCCCCCCCAAAAAAAAAAAAAAAAATGCCAAATTTCTAAATACTGGGTTTCATATTTAACTCAGACTTTTTCATAATGATCTTAAATTCTTCACCCAACTAATGTTTCTTTTATATATATATATGTGTGTATATATATACATATATGTTACTAAGAAAGTATTAAAAGCTCCTCTGTCTTTGTTAAATATTTCTCTTAATTCTGTCAAATTAGCTAAATATATATATGAGAACCTATTAGATGCCAACTTAAATGTATTGCTAGTGTTGTAGCCAATTAGTCTTTTTATCTTTTAATCTTTTTGCCTTATTTTTATTTTTTCTGACATTAACATATTCATACTAATCTATTGGCTAGTATTCGCCTGGTATTTGTATATTCATCATAGGCTTTTTTTTTCTTTAACCCTTCCTGTGCCCTTACGTTATAAAAAGCACAGGCATCTGTTTTCTGAAAGCTGGTGGGATTAGAGAGGAGGAGGAGGAGAAACCCCTTGGGGCTTGATCTTCCCTGGGGTCAGAGGGTTGAGAGACCTCCTGGTGGTATTTGGGGACTGTTTCTGTGGTGGCTAGAACTAGGTCTGATGGAAAGGGATGTAGAGCAAGCACCTTTTTTTTTTTCTTTTGGTTTTTAGGCCACACCCGGTGGCGCAGGGGTTACTCCTGGCTATGCGCTCAGAAGTCGCTCCTGGCTTGGGGGACCATATGGGATGCTGGGGATCTAACCGCCACCATGACAGCCCCTAGAGCAAGCACCTTAACCCTGTGTTTTTCCCTCCAGCCTGAGGCATGGTTGTCTTTGGGTCTACCTGGAGCCTTTATCATGTCCCAAGCCAGGTGCTAGCTCTCAGTTTTTGCAGCTGTCTGTGTCTGCATTGATTACTTTAGGGAGTCCAGATTCTACCTCACCTTCCACTAGTCCTACCTTCTGGAACTACAATCGTTCTGTGGGAGACTATGCACAGACTTTGAAGAAGTTTCAGTATCAGCTTGCCTGTAGATCGCAGACCCCATCTGCTAACAAAGATGAAGCCGATCTCAGCTCTAAACAAGCAGCAGAGGAGGTAAGTGACAAGTGAAAAACGACTTGACAATTATAATTTCCAAATTCCTAGAAACTTCACTTTTGGAGAATTCCTCCCCACATCCCACTCCATCTTAATGACAAGAAGCATGAATTTGGCACAAATGAAGTAGGGGAGATTTCTGTCTTATGTGGGTACCTAGAACTGAACCATGTGTTTTACTTGTAGAAGTGATGTTTGAGCCATACCTGGCAGTGCTAAGGGCTTACTCCTGGCTCTATGCTCAAGGATCACTTCTGGTGGGGATTGGGACTCTGTAGTGCCAAGGATCAAACCAAGTCAACTGCATGCAAGCAAGGCAAGTGCCTTAACCTACTGAACAGTTCATATTTCCCTCTTTGTGACACATGATTGACATTAATGTTCTGCAGGAAACATTGTATTCATTAGAAAAAGCTCTTAAGTTTGACATGGAACTTAACATGCAAGACTTTTCTTTATTAGTTTTTGATCCCTGGTAGTACTCTGGGGCTCAGTGCTGCTTGGTTGGGGTTCATTTCTGGTGGTGTGGAGGGACCATGTTGCGCCTCCCACCTACAAAGCATGTGTTCTAGTCCTAAAAGCTAGTTTCACAGCCCAGGATTCTTGCTTTTAAAATACAGTTTGAGGGTCTGGAGAGATAGCACAGCGGTATGGCATTTGCCTTAGACACAGAAGGACGGTGGTTCGAATCCCGGCATCCCATATGGTCCCCCGAGCCTGCCAGGAGCGATTTCTGAGCGTAGAGCCAGGAGTAACCCCTGAGCGCTGCCGGGTGTGACCCAAAAACCAAAATAAATAAATTAATTAAATACAGTTTGAGGGCTGGAAGAATGCTTACCTACCTGACTTTGTGCCACAATTGGTCCCACAACCCTCTTGGTGCCATCAGGAACAATCCCTTAGTGCAGAGCCAGAAATAAAGTCCTGAACATTGCTAGGTGTGGCCCTAAATCAAAAACAAACAAAAAAAAATACATTGGGGTTAAACATTTAACAGTCTGTTATTCATCCATTTTATACCAAAATACAGAATTTTGTTTTGGTTTTTGGGTCACACCTGGGTTCAGGGGTTCCTCCTGGATCTACGCTCAAAAATCGCTCCTGGCAGGCTCGGGGGACCATGTGGGATGCCAGGATTCAAACTACCATCCTTCTGCATGCAGGGGTGGTGAACACGCGGCTCCCGGCCAAAATGAATGCGGCTCTTTGCCTCTTAGCATTATTTTGTATCCTGTGGCTCTTTGCCAAGTTTGGATTTTGTTCTGCTGCTTCTGAGGAGAGACCTCTAAGGAGAGATCTCCGAGCGAGTAGTCCCGCCCCCAGGCTGCGTCATCCCATCTCCCATCCCTCGGAAACAACTACACGGGCCAGCGAACGGGGTTTGGGGGGGGACCCCGTGTGTCACATGTTGTGTCACATAATTGTTAAAATTTTATGCTTTTGTGTGAGTGTTTGGCAGGTCACTTCGTGGTGTGGCTCTCTGACTCACAGTTTAAAGTTTTGGCTCTTTGTGTCGAACTTGTTTGCCACCCCCCCCATCTGCATGCAAGACAAATGCCCTACCTCCATGCTATCTCTCTGGCCCCCAGAATTGATTATGTATTTAAAAGCCTGTTTTATGGTCCCCCCAAGCCAGGGCAATTTCTGAGCGCTTAGCCAGGAGTAACCCCTGAGCATCAAATGGGTGTGGCCCGAAAAAAAAAAAATACATGTTTTTGGATGCCGGAGTGATAACATAGTGGTAGGGCATTTACCTTGTATGCTGCCGACCCCCAGACAGACTTGGGTTGGATTCCTGGCATCCCATATGGTACCCCGAGCCTGACAGGAGTGATTTCTGAATGCAGAGCCAGGAGTAACCCATGAGCACTCCTGGGTGTGGCCCAAAAAACAAAAGACAAAACAAACAAAAAAAACCTTTTTTTTTTTTTTTTTTTATGAGATCAAAGATGCAAAGAGAGAGGACAAGGTGAAGTTGCAGTGGGAAGACAATCACCCATAAACAGAATTCTCAGAAGAAATCCCCTTGCTGACACCTCAATTTTGAATTTTCAGCCAAAGCACATTAAGAAAAATAAAACAAAACCCACGCACAATTACTTTGTCCCTCAAGTCCCCAGATTGTATAGTACATTATAACATTTTTTAGCAGTACACAAAACAATCTAAAGCCACAAAATTTATGTAACTCCTTTAACATTGAAGGCATAGTATTTTCTTTTAACAGTTCCATGCACATGCATATTAGTTTAAGTTAACCTCAAAAGTTTAAGTGTTTTTTTTTAAGGATTAAAGTCAAAGGAGCACAGCCAAAACGGTGTTAGAGTGGCAATTGTTGTTTGCATAGGCCCATCAAAATATGGGGGGCATGAAAAGGAAAACCCTTGGCCTAAATACAAGGAAACCTTATCCCTGAAGTGTTCTGGCATAAGACCAACTCTAAGCTGTAGTCACACGAGACCATCAAACCCAAGTGACTGTCTGCAGTGCCAACACACTTCCACTTTTAACACAGTTGCTGCTGTTGGTGTCAGGTTTCTGTAGTTAAAGATACTGGAATCTGTGCATATCAAAGTCGGGATGCTGTGGAGTCCTCTAGCTTCACCTCACAACCAGAGGGCAATGCAGAGAGCCCTGTCCTGAAAACAGGTGGTTGTTGTTGTTAAGTCTTCTGGGTGTTAAGGGAAGTCTCTTTTGAGTAGGTCGATGTGAAAGAAGCAGTAATGTCTTCCCTGGTAGAGAACTGCTCCCAGGTGATGATATAGACAAATTTGGTTGTTTCATAGATGGCATCCCAGGTTCAAGGGTGAATAGAGAATGCCTATTTTTCTGAGGCCTGAGCCAGGTCATTATGACAATGTTTTTTGTTTGTTTGTTTGTTGTAATATCAATGTATGAAATTGTATGTGTGAGACCAAGGAGATAGCTCCAAGGACTTGAGTGCATGCCTCACATCCATGAGACTTCAAGTTTGATCCCTGGTGTCCTCTCTTCTCCCCAGTCACTGGGTATGATCTAGGTGACCTTCAGCACCTCTAGGCTCAAGCTAGACCTTCTGAATCATCAAGCAACATTGCAGGGGGAGGGGGAGAGGGAAGAGAGTTTGCTTGATATACAACTAAGTCAGGAAAATCTTTGTTTTGGGTAAAACCAAGTTATAAACAAACAGATACCAAAAAACTAGGGATGATCTTTGTTTTTGTGTGGAACCAAGTTGTAAGTTGTAAATCAAGGGGGTGGGGATCTACATGAACAACAGCCAGTTGGTGTGATTGTATTAAAGTATTTCATAAAATATTTTTAGGGTAGGGAAAGAATGATTTCAAGTATTTTCCCTCACTAATTCTATAATTGTATTTTTGAACTTGTTTTTAATAGGTTTGGGGAAAAGTGACTATGAATAGACATCTAAATGATAATATAGATTCATGGACAGCTAAATTCAGAAATGTAAGTTCTGACACTATGTTTTGGACAGTTATGCTTTTCTTAAAATTAGTATCTTTATTTAAACACCTTCATTACAAACATGATTGTGGTTGGGTTTCAGGCATGTAAAGAACACCCCCCTTCATCAGTGCAACATTCCCATCAATGTCCCAAATCTCCCTCTTCCCCACCCCAGCCCCAGCACTATCTTTCCAGCTCCTTCAGATTTTTTTTTTTTTTTTTGGTTTTTGGGTCACACCCGGCAGTGCTCAGGGGTTATTCCTGGCTCCATGCTCAGAAATTGCTCCTGGCAGGCACAGGGGACCATATGGGATGCTGGGATTCGAACCGATGACCTTCTGCATGAAAGGCAAATGCCTTACGTCCATGCTATCTCTCCAGCCCCCCTTCAGATATTTTTTTTTCTGATTATGGGATGCTGAGAATCGAACCTTGTGCAAGGTTGACCGTGTGCAAGGCAAATGCCCTATCCACTGTGCTATTGTTCCATTCCCCAAAGATTTTATTAAGTTAAAATTTTGTATAGGATATTGTAGACTTGCAGTTCATCTGAAACTTTTCTCACCTTTAAGTTTTATGGGTAGGGCCCGGAGAGATAGCACAGCGGTGTTTGCCTTGCAAGCAGCCGATCCAGGACCAAAGGTGGTTGGTTCGAATCCCGGTGTCCCATATGGTCCCCCGTGCCTGCCAGGAGCTATTTCTGAGCAGTTAGCCAGGAGTAACCCCTGAGCACCGCCGGGTGTGGCCCAAAAACCAAAAAAAAAAAAAAAAAAAAGTTTTATGGGTAAATGCGGGAGAGTGTGAAAAGAAGTGGTAGGGTTTGCCATGCACACATATAAAGCACATGATACAAAATCAAGCTAACTGGGCATTTTCTTGGACCATTGTTCCATTCACCGATGACCTTATAACTGCCATGCACAACATCCTTTAAATTTCCTAGATCTGGGCCGGAGAGATAGCACAGCGGTAGGGCGCTTGTCTTGCAAGACAGCCGATCCAGGACGGACAGTGGTTTGAATCCCAGTATACAATATGGTCCACTGTGCCTGCCAGGAGTGATTTCTGAGCGCAGAGCCAAGAGTAACCCGAGCGCCACCGGGTGTGACCCCCCCCCCCCAAAAAAAATCCTAGATCTAAAGGTATTCACAAATCAGTTTGAAATATAGTTTGTTTGGGGCCGGAGAGATAGCACAGTGGCGTTTGCCTTGCAAGCAGCCGACCCAGGACCTAAGGTGGTTAGTTCAAATCCCAGCATCCCATATGGTCCCTGTGCCTGCCAGGAGCTATTTCTGAGCAGATAGCCAGGAGTAGCCCCTGAGTACCACCGGGTGTGGCCCCAAAACCAAAAAAAAGAAAAGAAAAAGAAAAGAAATATAGTCTGTTTTCAACATGATCCAGGAATTGGGTGAATCTGCTAAGAATTAATTTTGTGTTTTAAAGATCCACTAATCACAAATCAATATAAACAACACATGAATGAGTGTGTGAATAACAACTCTGGAAAAGTAGCCTAAAGATTATCTTTTCAGCTAATAACCATAAATAAGAAAACCTTAACTAAAAAAAGATACAACTAAATGTTTTTTTTTTTTTTTGGTGTTTTTTTTTTTTTTTTGTTTTTTTTTTTGGCTTTTGGGCCACACCCGGCGGTGCTCAGGGGTTATTCCTGGCTGTCTGCTCAGAAATAGCTCCTGGCAGGCACGGGGGACCATATGGGACACCGGGATTCGAACCAACCACCTTTGGTCCTGGATTGGCTGCTTGCAAGGCAAACTCCGCTGTGCTACCTCTCCAGGCCCACAACTAAATGTTTTATATTCAGAAAAATAACAGATGTACAGGGCCGGAGAGATAGCATGGAGGTAAGGCATTTGCCTTGCATGTAGAAGGATGATGGTTCGAATCCCAGCATCCCATATGGTCCCCCGAGTGAGCCAGGAGTAACCCCTGAGCGCTGCTGGGTGTGACCCAAAAACCAGAAAAATAAATAAATAACATAATTTATGAGTAAAATGTAGTTATCTGACCTCTAAGAGCCTATGTTTAACTCTAGACGTCAGGTAGCTTCCCTTTATTTGCTTGTGTTATATACTCTGTAAGATTCAAGAAAAAGTTAATGAAACCGAGCCAGAGTGATAGCTCAGCAGTAGGATGTTTGCTTTGCACACAGCTGACCCAGGATAAACCCAGATTTGATCCCCGGCAGCCCATATGGTCCCCCAAGCCTGCCAGGAGCAATTCTGAGTGCAGAGCCAGGAGTAACCCCTGATCACTGCCAGGTGTGGTCCAAAAATTCAAAAAAAAGAAAGAAAATTTGGGGAGTGGGGCTGGAGAGTAGTAAAAATAAATTTTGGATTTTGCATTTAAAATCTTTAGTTTCTCCTAGGGATATACCCTAGGAACACAAAAATACAATTCAAAACTCCCTTCCTCACTCCTGTATTCATTGCAGTGCTATTTACAATAGCCAGAATTTGGAAACAACCAAGATGCCCTTCAACAGATGAATGGCTAAAGAAACTGTGGTACAAATATACAATGGAGTATTATGCAGCCATCATGAGATGAAGTCATGAAATTTTCCTATACATGGATGTACATGGTTCTATTATGCCTAGTGAAATAATAAGTCAGAGGTAGAGAGGTAGATGCAGAATAGTTTCACCATCTATGAGTTTTAAGAAAAATTAATGGTAATAATGACAATAGAGATGAGGGCCAAAGAACCAGCCCACAATATGAAGCTCACCACGAAGAGTGGTGAGTGCAGTTAGGAAAAGAACTACACTAACAACTAGCATGACAATGTTAATGAGTGAGAGAAGTAGACTACCTTTCTCAAATACAGGCGGGGGGTGGAGGGAGGGAATTGGTGGTGGGAATGTAAATAAATAAAAATAAAATTTTTACTTTGTTTTTTTCAGTGGGTCAACGAGACCATATTAGTGCCACTTGTACAAGAGATTGAGTCTGTCAGCACGCAGATGAGGCGAATGGGTTGTCCGGAACTACAGATAGGAGGTCTGTGAAATTAAAGTGCAGTACTTGATTTACCGCTAATGAATCTGCCAGGTGGAAAAACAACTTATTTTAATGAGTTGCCTTTGTTATCTTGAAGTGAAGAAAGGAATTAAATATCTAAAGTACAGGATTTTTTTTTTCTCTTAAAGGGTTTTTTATGGTGGTTGTTGTTTTGGGTCACACCTGATGGTGTTCAGGAGTTACTCTGGCTCTGTGCTCAGAAATCACTTCTGGCAGGCATGGGGGACCATATGGGATACCTGGATTTGAACCACCGTCTGTCCTGGATCGGCTGCTTGCAAGACAAGCGTCCTACTGCTGTGCTATCTCTCCAGCCCCATTTTTTTTCTTTTCAAATAAAATGCTTTTACTGAGATATAACTTACTGTGCTATTTATGCAATATAAACAGTATCATCCAAAGGTTTAGATTATACAGCATTGCGATCAAATTCAGAACATTTCAACACTCTTTACATTATAGTCACCCCCTATTTCCCACTGCTGTCCTGCTCAATCTCTACACCAAATTCATCTGTCTGTATTAGTTCATAATAGATTCAGTTGTAGCTTTTGGAGTGTGCGTAGGTATAGAATTATGTGGAAATGTGGCCACTTTGCCTAAAGTGATCATCTCCAAATTACCACTGATTCACATTAAGATGAACTGTTTGTTGGCTTCATTAATTCCTTCAACCATCATGGAGTGCCTGCTCTATACCTGGTTCTATTCTGAGTATTGGGAATTTAGCACTGAGCAGAATGCCCCGAATTCCCACCTTCATTAAGCTTTCCAGTGTAGTAGATCAGGGGTCTCAACATTTTGTGGCCCGAGGCCGGCCTTCAAATATCGCAGTATTCGCGATTATTTACTTACCGAATAATCGCAATAAAAATCGCATTAGTAAGAAGAAAATCGCATTAAACATTCACATACCTCGAGCAGTTCCATTCGGGGTTTGCAAATGTTTAATGCAATTTTTTGCGATTTTTTTTTCTACTAATGCAATTTTTTATTGCAAATATTTGGTAAGCAAAATCCCTTATGCTGCCCTGCCTCACCCCGACTTTGCCTCCTGTGGCCCCCAGGTAAATTGAGTTTGAGACCCCTGTAGTAGATGATACGATCAGCAAGAGCTCCAGGGAAAGGGAAGCAGAGAAGGCTTTGATTCCTGTTTAGGGAAAGTACATTCTCAGAGAAGACTGCCCAGGTTTGGTTTTTGGGTATAGAAAAGGGGCAGCAAGAAACCTGCTTTATTGTTTGTATTCGTGTTGGGCCCACACCCAGCGGTGCTCAGGGTTACTCCTGGCTCTGCACTCAAGAATTATTCCTGGGGCCGGAGAGATAGCATGGAAGTAAGGCATTTGCCTTGCATGCAGAAGGACAGTGGTTCGATCCTGGCATCCCATATGGTCCCTCGAGCCTGCCAGGAGCGATTTCTGAGCATAGAGCCAGGAGTAAACACTGAGCGATGCCAGGTGTGACCCCCCAAAAAAGAAGAATTATTTCTGGCAGTGCTTGGGGACCATTATGTGATGATGGGGATCATTTCCCAGTTTGGCTATGTGCAAAAGCCACATACCAGCTTTTTCGACTCCACGAGGAAGTCAAATGAAGTCTTGAAACCTACATGTAGGTAATTTGTGTGTGTTCTCTTTCCAACAGAAGCCAGCATAACCAGCTTGAAGCAAGCTGCTCTAGTCAAAGCTCCTCTCATTCCAACTCTGAACAAAATCGTGCAATACCTCGACCTTACACCCAACCAGGAATACTTGTGTGAAAGGATCAAAGGTAACTCAGAGAACCAAAGCTTTTTCATTATTTGAAGATTTCTTTTTTTTTTTTTTTTTTTTTTTTTTTTTTTTTTTTTGTGGTTTTTGGGTCATACCCGGCAGTGCTCAGGGATTATTCCTGGCTCCAGGCTCAGAAATTGTTCCTGGCAGGCACGGGGGACCATATGGGACGCCGGGATTCGAACCGATGACCTCCTGCATGAAAGGCAAATGCCTTACCTCCCATGCTATCTCTCCGGCCCTGAAGATTTCATAAGTAAAGATAACAAGGAAAAAATAGGGGCCGGGAAGGTGGCGCTGGAGATAAGGTGTCTGCCTTGTAAGCGCTACCAAGGAACAGACCGCGGTTCGATCTCCCGGCGTCCCATATGGTCCCCCCAAGCCAGGGGCGATTTCTGAGCACATAGCCAGGAGTAACCCCTGAGCGTCAAACGGGTGTGGCCCAAAAACCAAAAAAAAAAAAAAAAAACAAGGAAAAAATATATTTTAAAAAAGTTGAGTATCCCTAAGTAGTATATTATAAAATAAGGATGTTTTAATTGTGGCTTACTTGAACAGCTTTTGCCATTTTTTATGCTAAAAATTGTCAAAATAATATGGTTAGCCTTGAAAACATAATGGTTTTGTGTATGTATGGAAACATGAGCTCACTAGGCTGACATTGAAGTACTCTTGTACTCAATGTCTACTGGGAAACTATCAACAGTGGAAACCGCTAGGACAATCTTTATGATTACAGCTTACTGATCCTTGTATCTTTGTTTCTTATTTTTTGTTTCTCATTTTTGTGTGTATGTTGTTTTGTCTTATTTTTTATTTTTTGTGTGGGGGGCCACACCCAGCTGCGCTCAGGGATTACTATTGGCAGGCAAGGGAACAGTGTGGGTTGCCAAAGCAAGGCAAATACCCTACCTCTGTGCTATCACTCCAACTCCTTCTTAGATTTTTTTAAAGTTTTTGTATTGTTTGTGGACTACACCTGGCAGTGCTCAGGGGTTACTCCTGGTTCTACACTCAGGAATCACTCCTGGTGGACTCAGGGAACCATATGGGATGTCAGGGATCGAACCTGAGTCGGCTGTGTACAAGGCAAACGTCCTACCCTCTGTGTATTGCTTCGACCCCTTCTTTCAGTGTTTTAACTTGTATGTTACTTTCTTTTATTAGCTATTATTATTTTGGGGAATATAATCTGAGAAAATTGATGAGAATTAAAAATTTAGACTTTCTTGAGGCCGGAGAGGTAGCAGGGAAGTAAAGCCTTCATGCAGAAGGTCGGTGGTTCGAATTCTGGCATCCCATATGGTCCCCTGAGCCTGCCAGGAGCGATTTCTGAGCATAGATTTCTGAGCCAGGAGTAACCCCTGAGCTCTGCCAGCTGTGACCCAAAAACAAAAACAAAACAAACAAAAAAATTTAGACTTTCTTATACTCCCACATACTTTATTAATGTCTTCTTGGGCTTAGGCTTAGGGGACATATGGGATGCCAGGGATCGAACTGAGTTTCGCCCTGGATCAGCCATGTGCAAGGCAGATACCATACTATTGTGCTATTGCTCTGGAGCCCCCCCCTTTTTTTTTTTACTTTTTTTTAATAAAGTATGTTATGCCAATTTTGGAATCTGAGATTCTTCCTGGTAATATATAAGTTGATTTTCTTTTCTTTTTCCATAGAATATCCTGTACTATGTGTTCGGATGTTTTGAGGTTTTTTGTTTCTTTGTTTTAATTTATGTAAGCACCATGGTTACAAATGTATTTGTAATTGGGTTTCAGCCATAAAATGCACACATCCCCTTCGCCGGTGCAACTTCCCCCCTTCCAATGTCCCCCATTTCCCTCCTCCCCATCCCCTGCCTGTCTTTAAGACAGTAATTGTATGTCATTGTATTTATTTGGGGGGGCACCCCCGCTGGTACTCGGGTTACTCCTATCTCTGTGATCAGAAATCGCTCCTGGCAGGCTTGGGGCCATATGGGGTGCTGAAGATCAAACCCGGGTCTGTCCCAGTTCATCCACATGTAAGGCAAACACCCTACTGTTGTGCCACTCAGGCCCCCAGTCATTGTACTTCTCTATATATCATTGTCATGGTAGTTGTTAGTGAAGTTATTTCTCTAACTACACTCACCACTCTGGTAAGCTGGTCCATCTGGCCCTCATCTTTATTGTCTCTGGATATTATTATACTGTTTTTTATTTTTCTTAAATCTCATAGATGAGCAAGACAGTTTTATTATTTGGATGTTTTGATCCAGTTGGGTTTTGCCCTCTGTGAACCCAAATTTCTAAACTATGATAATCCCTTGGACCCTCCCTCTTATCCCATCCCACCCCTCGACACACACACTGTCTTTTTCACTTCACCTTTGTTCTACAGAACTTTCTCAGGGAGGCTGTATGAGCTCTTTTCGATGGAACAGAGGCGGAGATTTCAAGGGACGCAAGTGGGATACCGACCTACCCACAGACTCTGCTGTAAGCTTCTAAGTTTGTTTTTTTTTTAGTTTTAAGAATTTTATGTGTCACCAACAACAACAAATAAAACACAAAAAAACAAAGGACTGGAGCGGTGACGCAAGCAATAGGGTGTCTGCTTTGCACACGCTAACCTAGGATGAACCACGGTTCAATCCCCCGTCTCATATGGTCCCCCAATCCAGGAATGATTCCTGAGCGCATAGCCAGAGGTAATCCCTGAATGTCACCGGGTGTGGCCCAAAAACAACAAAAAAATCATTTTTATTTGTTGATTTGTGTTTTTCCACAACAAAGATCAGTATAGAAGGAAGGTAGGGGACCAGGAAACAGTATGGTGGTTAGGGCACAGCCTGGCAGGTGCTGGGCAAAATTCAGTCCCCTGGGGCATCACAGGTGCAGCTCTTAGGCCCTGAACCACTATTGGCCCAAGCAACTTGCCTTTCTTCATCCAGTTGGTCAGCAGTGATCAGGGGAGGCCTCTGAGGTCTCCGCAACATCCCTTGGGAGGCCTTACCCACCAAAACAAACCTAAAAGCCCCCAGAACTTAAAAGTAAAATTAGCATTGTAGCAGCTTCTTAACCCAACCAACCATTGTTAATTTTGGTCTTCATTTTTCAAGTACATTTTTATTATTACACACTGTTATTTAACTAATATCCTGTATTGGATGTTAAAGTTTGACAAGCATGATAGGGAATGAGATTTTATTTTGTTTTTCTGCTATAGCATTACAAGAAATATGATGGCTTGCTGCCATTTTGTTTGTTTTTTTCTTTTGTATTAACTCCCAAAAGTGATGCTTAGGGCCAGAGAGGTAGGGCATGGAGGTAGGATTTTGCCTTGCATGAGGACGGTGGTTCGAATCCCGGCATCCCATATGGTCCCCTGTGCCTTCCAGGGGCGATTTCTAGCATAGAGCCTGGAGTAACCCTTGAGCGCTGCCCGGTGTGACCCAAACAAACAAACAAAAACGTGATGCTTAAAATTTATAAGATCAGAGAATTTATTTTTGAACATTTTAGAGTTTTGTATAGGGACTATACATATGAAAACGAAGTGTTAAATGCTGATATTCAAATTGAGAGTTGAGTATATGCTCAATTTTTTAGTTATTTCATGTTTGTTTTTGTTTTTGGCTCTCCAAAACCCTGGAGTGTTTAGAGACTATTCCCAGCTCTATGCCTAGAGGTTCATGTAGTAATGCTGAGGATAGAACCAGGGTCAACCAGTGCTTGCCCTGCACTCACCCTCTGCACTTTCTCTCAATGACCCTGAATGTGTGTGTTCTATCTTGGTTTTGGTTTTTTTGTTTTGTTTTTGGGTCACACCTGGCTATGCTCAGGGGTTAGTCCTGGCTCTACACTCAGAAATTGCTCCTGGCAGGTTTGGGGGACCATATGGGATGCCTGGATTCAAACCACCATCCTTCTGCATGCAAGGCAAAAGCCCTACCTCCATGCTATCTCTCCAGCCCCTATTGGTTTTTCTAATGACTATATAGGTGTGCATCATCTACTTAAATTTACGAATGTCTTTCATCTTATTGTATTGACTTTTATAACTTTGAAAAACATTTTCATGAATTTTTTTCTATGCAGGGAATGGATCCCTTCCCTCAGCAGTGCTCAGGAAGCCCACCTAGGGAGCACTCCCAACCAACTCTTAACTTGGTAGTGTGGACATGACACTTCAGTCCCTGGGCCTGCAGCATGGGTATTGTTCAGACCCACACAGTGCCTCATGCTTGCCAGGCATATGCTCCATTCCTTTTTTTGTTTGTTTGTTTTTTGTTTTTTTTGGGGGGGTCACCTGGCTGCACTCAGGGGTTACTTCTGGCTCTACGCTCAGAAATCGCTCCTGGCAGATTCAGGGGACCATACGGGATGCCAGGATTCGAACCACCAACCTTCTGCATGCAGGGCAAATAAATGCCTTGCCTTCGTGCTATTTCTCCGGCCCCTCCTTTGAGCTATCTTGCGGAGCCTAGGAATTATAATTGCTGTTCTTATAAATATAGATTTGTTTTGGGGAGGAGAGAGCTGGGTTTTTTGGGTTTTGCTGTTTTTGTATTTTCTTTTTGGGCCAAACCCAGTTGTGCTAAGGGTTTACTCTTATCTCTATGCTCAGGGATTACTTCGGGTGATGCTTGGGGGGGACTACATGGGTTGCTAGAGATAAAACCCAGGCCAGCTGCATGCAAGACAAGCTCCCTACCTGCCTAGCTGCTGCTAGCCCTGGGTTTTTTGTTTGCTTTTGGTTTTTGATTTATAGCTGCTATACTCCCCATAGTGGGGTCTCTACTCCCCACTATGGTCAAGGAACTATTTGTGGTGCTGCAGATTGAATCTGGAGTGATTGCTTGCATGGCCAGAGGCTAACTCATATACACTAGCTCTCTGGCCCCCAAATCCAGATGTTTTTGAAGGACCTTTTCTGTAATAGATTTTTCATGCTGACTTTTGTTTGTTCTTTTTATTTTGTGGGGGGGTACACCTGGTGGCACTCAGGGGTTACTCCTGGCTCTGCACTCAGAAATTGCTCCTGGCAGACTGAGGGGATCATATGGAATGCCGGGGATTGAATCCGGATCTGTCCCGGGTCAGCCATGTGCAAGGCAAATGCCCTAATTCTGTGCTATCACTCCAGCCCTTCATGCTGACTTTTTTCTTTCTTTCTTTCTTTCTTTTTTTTTTTTTTTTTTTTTTTTTTTTTTTTTTGGTTTTTGGCCACACCCTGTGGTCCTCAGGGGTTACTCCTGGCTGTCTGCTCAGAAATAGCTCCTGGCAGGCACGGGGGACCAGATGGGACACTGGGATGCGAACCAACCACCTTTGGTCCTGGATCGGCTGCTTGCAAGGCAAACGCCACTGTGCTACCTCTCCAACCCCCATGCTGACTTTTGATCATAATGTTTTCTCATCTTCAGATCATCATGCATGTATTTTGCACCTACCTTGATTCCAGATTGCCTCCACATCCTAAGTATCCCGATGGGAAAACATTTACTTCTCAGCACTTTTTCCAGGCACCAAATAAACCAGGTATAAACTTCTAGAAGAATGAGTTAAAATTTTCCATGTAATATTGATGGTGATTTTGTTTTTGAATGTGCTTATTTTCTTTTCAGACATGTCAAATGAAAATGTTGTCTGCATCTCTCAGAGTGTTATCAACCCTCCCCATTACGAGCTGGTCTACCAGAGCCACACCTACAGTCTTCCGAAGGTACAATTATATGTAGAAGTTGCTATTACCGCATCTCAGGGCTGACTTGCTCTGAGGGTGTTTTTAAAACCAGATTCACTTGTTTATGGACTAGGTAAACTTTTAAATGAGAGGAAATGTGTTTCTCTTTATCTTTTTTTAAATCATAAAGTAAAGATGCTTAATTTGAAAAAGTATAAAGAAAAGTGGAGAAATCATTCATTCTCTACTACAGGCAGCTAATGGTAAGATCTTAGTGTGTTGCCTTTTGGTAAATTTCATTTGGTTTTTATCTTTTTATAGGTTGAATCCATAGTATTTATACAGTTTTGTATTCTTTAAATTTGTCACTATTTTTCATGTCATTAAAAAAAAATCTTCCTGGGGCCAGAGAGATAGCATGGAAGTAAGGCATTTGCCTTTCATGCAGAAGGTCATTGGTTCGAATCCTGGCGTCCCATATGGTTCTCTGTGCTTGCCAGGAGCAATTTATGAGCATGGAGCCAGGAGTAACCCCTGAGTACTGCTGGGTGAGACCCAAAAACCAAAAAAAAAAAAAAAAAAAAAATCTAAGAATTCTTTTTTTTTTTTTTTTTTTTTGGTTTTTGGGTCTCACCCAGCAGTGCTCAGGAGTTACTCCTGGCTCCATGCTCAGAAGTCGCTCCTGGTGAGCACGGGGGACCATATGGGACGCCGGGATTCGAACCGATGACCTTTTGCATGAGAGGCAAACGCCTTACCTCCATGCTATCTCTCCGGCCCCAAGAATTCTTTTTAATAGCCATAAAAAACTTCCATTAGGGGCCATACAGATCGTACAGCAAGTAGGGATTTGCCTTGCACTGGACTGACCTGGCTTCAGTCTCTGGCGTCACATATGGTCCCCAAAGGTCTGAGTCTGATCTAAATGCCAAAAAAGAGCTTTCCAGGGCCGGAGAGATAGCATGGAGGTAAGGCGTGTGCCTTTCATGCAGAAGGTCATTGGTTCGAATCCTGGCATCTCATATGGTTCCCTGTGCTTGCCAGGAGCAATTTCTGAGCATAGAGCCAGGAGTAACCTCTTGAGTGCTGCTGGGTATGACCCAAAAACCAAAAAAAAAAAAAAAACTTTCCATCATAAAATTTTATATAACTTAGTCAATCATTCTATTATTGTTGGACACTGGATGTTTCGGATTCATCAATATCATACTAAGCCTTTTTGCATATAGCTCTTTGCCTATTATGTAACATTTTTAGCAAAGTCCAAAAGTGGAATTCTAGGTCACAGTGTTTTCAAGGCTTTTGAAATATGTTGCCAGATTATTTTATTGTTACTGGTTCAGTTTACCCAGGTATCTTACTCTTCCTGCTTTGGAGCCAATCCCAGTGGTGTTTGGGGGCTGCTCCCAGTCAGGTGAGGGAGACCGTGCAGTGCTGAGGATATAGCTGGTCTCAGCATGCAGGCAAGCATTCAGCCCTTTGAGCCTTCTTTGTAGCTTGGCATTTTACTCTTGATTCAAATGTCAGTTCTTTTGATGACCTTTGCAGTTATTTTTGCTATCAGCATCTTTACTGTGAATTTATGCATTCATGATAAGTTGTGTTCTGTCAGATTCCCAGCAGAGAATATTAATTTCTTTTGGTTCAAAACACAACTGTGAGTGTAAATATTTTGGGGTCATTGACATTCCTGTGACTATCCATGCAAATTAAACATAGCCAGATAGTACAGTAATTTTTATTTGTTTTGTTTTTGCTTTTTGTTTTTGGGGCCACACCTGGCAGTCCTCGAGGCTTACTCTGGTGTAAGTTTTCCTGGCATGTGCTTAGGGAATTCAGTGATGCCAGAGATCCAGCTCGGTCAGCCACAGGCAAGGCAAGTGCCCAACCTACCATACTATCGCTCTGATCCCAGTATAGTAGTTATTAATGTACTTGCCTTGCATATAGCCAACCCTGGTGTGATCCATAGCACTACATTTGAATACACAACCAGAAGTTACCTTCTGAGCACTGCCGAGTATCACATAGTCTCCACCCTAAAATAAACACCATCTTTTAAAAGTCATATATCTTTTTTTTTTTTTTTTGGTTTTTGGGCCACACCCTGTGACGCTCAGGGGTTACTCCTGGCTATGCGCTCAGAAGTTGCTCCTGGCTTCTTGGGGGACCATATGGGACGCCGGGGGATCGAACCGCGGTCCGTCCTAGGCTAGCGCAGGCAAGGCAGGCACCTTACCTCCAGCGCCACCGCCCGGCCCCCTAAAAGTCATATATCTTTAGGCCTATTGACATGGCTAGTGGTAAAGAACATATCTTGCATGTGTGGTGCCCTTGATTTGATCCATGGCACCACAAATATATATATCCTTTCAGAACCAGATATATAGTATAGTGATTAAGATGTTCACCTTACATCCTGCCAACTCCAGTTTGGTCCACAGTACCCCATATAGTTTCCATGCCAGGAGTGGCTTCTAAACATTACCAGTGTGACCCAAAATATCCACACACCCCTCAGAAAGTATATCCTCATATTCTTAAGTTAACACTAAAATCAGAACAGACAAATCAAAATTGAATGGTAAATTGGAAGTCTAAATTCAGGGGTCTTTTAAAAAATTTGTTTTAGTTTGTTTTGGGGTTATACCCAGTGGCATTCAGGGCTTATTCCTGGCTCTGTGCTCAGGAATTACTCAGGGAGGTTTGGGGGCTATTTGGGGTGCCAGAGCCCAAACCCCACATCAGCCACATATGAGGAAAACCTCCATATCCACCTTACTATTGCTCTGTCCCTCAGGATCCATTTTAAAGATCAGAAATTATGTTTTATTTTAACAAACTGGTAAAATGCCTTCAAGTCCCTTATAGATAAAATTTATATTTAACATATAGACAAATATTATACTGATACTAAAATACATGTTTTATGATTTCGAAATATGAATAAAAACTTTGATTTGATTTGATTTTTGGGGGGTTTTGAACCATAACCAGCAGTGCTCAGGGCTTACTTTGCCTCTGTGCTCAGGATCACTCCTGGTGGGGCTCTACATATTTGTCTATATGGGGGACATATTAGGGGACTGTGCCATGCTAGAAATCAGACCTGCAGGGCATACATTTAGCCTGTAGAGTTACCTCCACAGACCCATGGAGCATGTGTTATGTGTAGTAATAATTGGGGCTCCTATAAATGCTGTAGATTCAGGATGGCCCTGACCCCTGACGGTGGTCCCCAAAGTTCCGCTTTTCTCTTACCCTCAGGAAGGGAATCACGTGACATCACTAAGGGTCTGGTGCCCCCTGTTTTAAGGCAGACCACACTAATATTCTGCACACTTTATAGTGACTCTTAGTTTACTGGATGCCTTTCCCTCCAGACTTCAGTTATATGAACTTTATCCTTTTCTCCATAATATTCCCCTTTCTGTGTTGAATGAATGAGAATCTGAAGTTCGTGCAATTCTGAGTTTTAATGGGTGGTTTCACATTTTCCAGTTAGACTGAACCTTTTACTTGGACCAGTTTAAATCTTGTCATTTTTTTTTTGTCTTTGTTCCAGGGCCGAAATAATTTGTTTCATACATTATTAATGTTCCTCTATGTTATTAAGACCAAAGAGTCAGGAATGCTTGGGTAGGTATTTATGCTTGAAAAATATAAGTGCTTTCTTTATTTGCTGTTTTTCTTTCTTGTTCAGAAGGAAACATCATTTAACCCGAAAGATTTGTGAACTAAATAAGATGTGATTTCCATTACTAGCTTACTAGTAACTATTAATTTAACTAACCTGCTCTGCTGTCTGGACATGTTCTTAGTTCCTTGGAACCTGCTTTCCTTGGAACCTGTGCATTTGGGAAAATAAAAGACAATTGGACTGTTTCATTGGACAATTCTTTGTTCCCTATGGAAAGAACTCTTGGGATCTGTTTTCTATTGTCAAATATCTCATTTCAGAACCAGATCAAAATGTTTCAACTTTAGACAGCCCAAGACAGCTTCTTGTCCATGGTATTGTTGATGAGAATGAGAAAGTGGTCAGTTGAAATGGTTTGCACTGCTTATTCTAAAACTTGTGGTAATGAAGAAGGTCACATACTCTTGCAATGAATTTAAAAGTACTGTATTATCATTTTGGTGATTTGAAGTTTTAGTCCATCAGTAATACTTGAAAACTCTGGAGGTTGGAAACAGGTGATGCAAGGTCTGAAGTGAAAAGGTGGAATCTAACTACAGTGTTGGCCACGCCAAGTACCAAGTCTCAGAAAATGTCAGAGGATTTTGATTAGAAAGCCTCTGGGGTCCACTTAGCTTCCAGCAGTGTAGCCAGAGTCACACATGGCATTGAGGGTAGGTTTGAAACGGAACTAGTCCAAATTGAGATGGATTCTAAGTGAATTCAGAACCTGAACACTAAAATACAGGCATTGCAATCTTAGTGACTATCTCTGCTGAAGTTGAGTTTAAATGAAGTCTCATTAAAATTAATTTCACATTTGTCATATAGGAACATTCACATAGAAGAGGCTGATAGGGTACTCCTAAAACACAGTCTTGTAAATAAACATTCTGTTTTGGTTTTGAGCCATACCCAATGGTGCTCAGGGTACTGGCTCTGTGCTCAGGGGTGGTGATTCCAGGGAGAGAGCCTGGCTTGGCTGTGTGTAAGGCCTGTGCCTGTACTATCCCTTTTACTATCTCTCTGGCCCAATGAAATTCCCTGTATTGAAGGGATAATTTTGTTTGTTTGTTTTGGTTTTTGGGTCACACCTGGCAGTGCTCAGGGATTACTCCTGGCCTTACACTCAGAAATCACTCCTGGCAGGCTCAGTGGACCATATGTGATGCTCGGATTCGAACCACCAATCTTCTGCATGCGAGGCAAATGCCTTATCTCCATGCTATCTCTCCGGCCCCAATAATTTTTTAAATAAAAAATGATTACCCCAATACTCAGTTGTGTTGTGCTGAGGCTCCTGAAATCAGTACCTTGTGTCCCCAAACCCACATCCCAAAGAGAGTCACTTATGTTTTTCTGAGCAGTGGAGGCTGAAGTGAATCTGAAGGTCCTATTTCTCTCCCCTTTTGTTTGGATTTCTGTATGTTTTTTGTCCATGTGCATCTGCCCTCTGAGGCCCATCTCCTTGGTCTACTATTTGTTTTTTCTTTTGTTTGTTATTGTTTTTTTTTGTCGTCTCCCCCCCCCCCATTCACAATACAGACCAGGCAAAGGGCCTGGGTTGAGGTGTATATGGGGTGCATTTACTATACCTCCTCTTTCTATACAGTTATTGTAAAGAACACAGCCTGTGGTAAGCATTGGGAGGCCTTATCTTTTCTTTTTTTTTTTTTGATTTATATATATATATAAATATATATATATATGTTCTTCCTCCCCACCCCACACCAGCCTGTACTCTAGACAGGCTTTCTACTATTTGTAATGTTCAGGGTTGTTATGCCTTGAACTAGAAGTAAAATTTTCTTTTTGTTAAGTGCATTGTGGTTTAAATGAAGCCTGGTTGGGGGTGCCCAAATTCAAATTCTCCAAAGTATTTTTAACAAGCAGTAAGTCCCTAAGAGGTCAGATTCTCCAGCAGGCCTTGGCATCTTTATATAATCTTCCAAAGCATCATTCCAGGTTTGGGGGTTCTGGCATTCTCTGACCTAGAGATGTAGACCTGACAGGTTCTATGCTAGAGGCTACCTCATAATTGTCCCTGGAGTTCTGGGGATGGGACTCAAGTCTCACACATACAGGATTATGTGAGCTATTGTCTCATTCATATTCTATCCAGTGTTTGGGGAGTGGAGGGAGCCACACCTGGCAGTGTTGAGGTACCTTTGCAGGTCCCAAGATTAAACCCAGGGACTCCTGTGAACAAAGTATGCTTCCTGAGCCATCTTTCCACCACAGTTTTTTTTTTTTTTTAATTGACACTTTTACTTTAATATTACTTGCTAAAATCATCCTGTTAGCTCTATTATCTAGTGCAATCATTCTTCAGGTCCACTGAAAAATTAATTTTCAACACTCCATAAATTCATTTATTCTAAATTTGGGTTTTAAGCACAATTAAGGCAGTAATTACTGTTACAAGATTTCACCTGATAAACCATGTGGAACATAACTCGTTGCAGAAGAGCGTTAAATGCTGTCAATTAAACATGCATTCCTTGTAAAGACTCTTGTTTAGTGATGGGGAAAAAGAAACCTTCAATGGTTGGCTGTCAGTGCCTCTAAGTCTTTCTTCTCTTTCCAGGAGAGTTAACCTGGGACTGTCTGGTGTGAACATTTTGTGGATTTTTGGCGAGTAGTAAGGCAATTAATTCCAGACATTTGAATTTGAATTTGACTGGACCAGAAGTTGGAGCTAAGAACGTCTGAGTCACTGGTTCTTCTGAAATAAGATTTCTGTATGTGTTTGTTAAAAACTCCAGATTGAACCAAAACTTGGTGTGTGTCATGCTTTGTTATGCTATTCCGTGCTGCGTCTTCTCCGCGAGCTGGATGGCCTTTGACTTCAGCTTTTCCCTTTGCCTACAGAGCTGCTGCCCTTTTGTTGATCCCAAACAGTAGTTTTCCCCTTATAGTTCTTTTCCTTACAACCCCAAATGACAATCATTTGTCTAATTCTTCCCCACAAAAGGTTCTTTTTTTTTTTTTACATAATTTTTACATTTTTTAGTATTAATACTTTAAAGAGAAACAAATTGGCAAGATTGGAGGGCTTTTTGTTGGTGGTGTGGCTTTTTATTTTGGTTTGTTTGAGGTTTTTGTGTGCTTTTCAATTTCTATTTCCCTGTGTCTAGCAAATTAACTCAAGGTCCATATTTAAAGACATGAAATTAGTTTCTAAGTCATGTATAATTTTAATGTATAATTTTTCTTATCCATCTGTATTTTAAAAAACAAATATTTTATGGTACTGGTGTTAACAAAGCTAGCTCATGCCTTAGATATAGCAGATAAAATTAAGCTGAGTTTGAATTGAATCTGAGAACATTGAAGAAAATTGCTTTGGTTTTAAAAATTTAGTTCTACTTATAGTATTTTATTTTAAGAGTTCCTTTCTATAAAAACATGTGTTTAAATATGTTCAGATATCTGGCACATGAGAAGTTCCCAAATTTTTTATTTTTGTTGGGTTTTGGGGTTTGGGGCTACACCTGGAGGTGCTCAGATTACTCCTGGCAAACTCAGGGGACCATATGGGATGCCAGGAATTGAACTCAGGTTGGTCCCAGGTTGGTCTGTGTAGACAACGTGCACCCAGTCACCAAATTTTTAAGCTTTGATTCACCCCACCAGTATTTTCACACAGACATCAGATCTTGGAGGCTAGCTGCATATATTTCTGAATTAACATACTTGAAGCTTGGGGCCGGAGAGATAGCATGGAGGTAAGGCGTTTGCCTCTCATGCAGGAGGTCATCGGTTCGAATCCCGGCGTCCCATATATGGTCCTCCCGTGCCTGCCAGGAGCAATTTCTGAGCCTGGAGCCAGGAATAACCCCTGAGCACTGCCGGGTGTGACCCAAAAACCACAAAAAAAAAAAAAAACATACTTGAAGCTTGTTCCCATCACAGCAGGTAAATCTGGAAACAAGGAAGCAACCTGTATACATCAGTATTAATCAACACTGAACTTTATTTTGCTTTTTGTACCTTCTCTGCAGCTCCAAAACTTATTGGATTTTGTATCATTTATAAACTCTGTTTTTCAAAAGGTTGTTAATATTTTACAATTCAGGTATCCAAAGTAACTTTTAACTTTTTGCTATCTGTGAAACATTTGCTATGTTGTATGAGGAGAAAATATCAAACGTGTTAATATAAGAACATGTTAACAATCTAAGTCTTCTATTGCAAAAATTATTGAAGTTACTGAATACCCAAAGTAAAAAAAATCAAAAGTATCTAAAAAATAAAAGTTACTGAATATCAACTGCTGGGCTGTTAAACTATCTAATACAGTCTTCACAAGTTTTTTTCCTTTATAGGACTTCAAGTAATTTTAGTGTAAAATTAAAAGCCATAATATATGTAATACTAATATAATTAATAATATAATATTATAATAATATATATTATATATGCTGGGTTTGGGGTCACTTCCAGCAGTACTGCTAGGTTCCATGGTTTGAACCCAGAGCTACCACTTGTAAAATAATGTATTTCAGCTCTCTGAGTCATCTCCCAGCTCTGTTTAAGGAAAAAATATGATGGAGTAAGGAGACATATAAGGGGGGGGGGAGAGCTTTAATAGTACAGTGGGGTAGGGGTTTTCTTTGCATGTGACCCATCTAGTTACAGACCCAAATGTTTATTTGGGCATTTTTACAAGTTTTTTCCCCTATCACCTACCTTGCACCCTAGAAGGCTGAGATCTGCTGACCTTCAACATGAGGATGATCATTGGTGTTGTCCATTGATCAGCCTTTACTTCAGCCCAGATATTTTAGGGACAAACTTTGGTGTTCACAATTAGTTTCTCCTGAAACATTAAATTGTTGCAGTGCTTTCTTAGTGGTCTCATACCCTGAGCCTCAGACATGCAAAGTAGGTCCCCTAAAGTGCTGTAGACAATCAGACCACACCCAGCAGTGCTTGAGGTGGAGTGGAATGGTGGGGAGGGACCATGTGGTTTTAGAATTGAATGAGGGAACTAGTGTGTGCCGGGCATGCACTTCAGCCCCTTGTGCCATCCCATGCCACACTTGTAACCTACTTTAGTGGTGAATGCAAAGGGCTTTAATGCCCTCAGCTTTACATGTAGCACCTTTAAATGGGGACCTTCCTCAAGGCTTGGTTTTGGTCTTCTGCCCCACTATAGATATATCTACTTTAGATGCACTTGTAACCTCTACTTTGATTCCTGGGTCCATCGGTGACATCTTCTGAGCTTCCCATGAGTCCTCTACTCTGACTCCTGCAGCCTGAGCTGGATTCCTCTGCTCTAACTCTAAGCAGCCACTCATGCTGCCTGCTTTTCAGCCTAGTTGACTGTCCATTGTTTGTGTGCAAAAAAAAAAAAAATACACCCTGGTGTCATCTTGGATTCCTTGAGCTCCCTGGGTCCCCAATCCAATCAGTCTGCAAGCCTCATCCATTCTTTCTTAACAATGGCTCTTGCAGCTGTCCCTTTCCATTCCTGCTGCCACCGGGCTCATTTACACTCTTATCAACTCACCCAGGACCACTCACTACAACAGCCTAATTAATCTCACAGCTTCCTAATTGTTGCCGTGCTTCCAGATTGTCCAATTCATCCTGCACATTCCCTTCCAATTCGTCTTCCTCAAACACCTGTTTGATCATTTCATTCCCCCGATAAATTCTTCAGGCTGACATTTAAAGCCCTCCACAATCTGGCCCCGGGCTGGCCCGACCATCCCAAAGCCCGGGTGCCAGCAGGTTACTTCTCGCTGGGCTCCACATGTGCCCTCCTCCTCTGGCTCACTTGGGGCGTCCCCTCCCTATGTCCCACACTGCCTGCCTGGAGACTTCATTCTAAATTAAACCCGCTCTCTTGGAACTGGTCCTGACCACTCCAGCTGGCAGGTCTGTCTCCCCGGGGGTTGGGGGGAGTGCGATCAAACCCCGTTTTTTGGCTCTCAGCAGCCATTTGAATGAGTTTAGGGAGGGACTGTTGGTGTTTCTAATAGTGGCTCATTCTGTGTTTCATCCTCAGACCCGTGATTCAGCCTTGATGTTGTTCCAGGGAACTCCCTAGCAGCCCTGCTCCTCGGGGCACATCCTTTCCTTGCCGTGGGCAGTCAGTATACTTGCCTGAGGGCAGCATTTCTGGGGTGGGCAGAACCAGCAGCACAACATTGAGAAAAGGAGGCAACCCACTCATGCCCAGTACTTCTGGGGCCCACCTCAGCAACACAAAACACATGCTGCCCCAGATGCTACAGGATGTCCCAGAGGGACAGTAACAGGTCTGGCTGATGCACTCACCCACTGTAGACCGTCAGTTTGGCAACATGGGCAAAGCTCTGCCAGAGAGCAGCACAGAGGGGCTGGGCCTGGCTAGTTAGTTCTTCACCAGGATCAAGAAGAAGAATCTAAACATTGAGGGCAGGATGCATGTGGAGAATACACAGGCACGCCCAACACTAGTGTCACAGACCAGCAGTGACCCCAGAATACAAGATTTCCATTCAGTGCCATCTGCCCTGGGCACTGCTGTGAAGGATGCAGGAGACTGTAAGTCAGTCCTTCCTGTCCTGGGAACAAAGGCAGTCTAGTCTGCTGTTTGTGAGCTGGGGGAGTTCTAACCCCTTCCTCCATTCCCCAACACCCCCAGCTTCTGACCAGAAAAGACATTCCTCTCTCCTAAGAGATAATTTGAAGTGCAAAGAAGATAAAAATGGTAGATGAGGGGCCGGAGAGATAGCATGGAGGTAGACAGTTTGCCTTCCATGCAGAGGGTCATTGGTTCGAATCCCGGCATCCCATATGGTCCCCCGTGCCTGCCAGGAGCAATTTCTGAGCGTGGTGCCAGGAGCAATTTCTGAGCGTGGTGCCAGGAGTAACCCCTGAGCGCTGCAGGGTGTGACCCAAACCCCCCCCCAAAATGGTAGATGCAGATGCTTTGAGCTAGAGAAAAGAGGCTCTAAAAAGTCTCAAAATAACAGATCTGCATAAGACTGGGGATGGGGCAGGGAGATGGCTACAGAGAATAAAACTTGCCCAAGTGGTTGTTCCTGGTAATCCCCAGTACTTCATATGATCCCTTGAATCCTACTAGGAGTGGTCACTAAGCACCGCTGGGTATGACTCTAGGGCAGGGGTCTCAAACTCAATTTACCCTGGGGGCTGCAGGAGACAAAGTCGGGATGAGGCAGGGCCGCATAAGGGATTTCGCTTACCGAATATTCGCAATAAAAATCGCATTAGTAAGGAAAAAAAAATCGAGGGGCCGGGCGGTGGCGCTAGAGGTAAGGTGCCTGTCTTGCCTGCGCTAGCCTTGGGCGGACCTCGGTTTGATCCCCCGGCGACCCATATGGTCCCCCAAGCCAGGAGCGCTTAGCCAGGAGTAACCCCTGAGCATCACCGGGTATGGCCCAAAAAACAAAAACAAAAACAAAAATTTCATTAAACATTTGCATACCCCTAACGGAACTGCTCAGGGTATGCGAATATTTAATGCGGTTTTCTCTTACTAATGCGATTTTTATTGCGATTATTCGCTAAGCGAATAATCGTGAATACTGCGATACTTGAAGGCCAGCCATGGGCCAAAAATGTTGTATGGAGGGCCACAAACGGCCCGCGGGCCGCAAGTTTGAGACCCCTGCTCTAGGGTATTGTAAAATCACTCATTCCCAGTACATTGAATGGTGCACTTCTCCATGGCCTACTCATGCACATGCATTTACATATATGCTCACACAGAGTATTTTGTTTTTATTTTCATTTTTGTTTTTTGGGTCATACCTGGAGATCTCAGGGGTTACTCCTGGCTCTGCACTGAAGTGCAGTGGAGTACTGGGGATTGAGCCCACGTCGGCTTCATGCAAGGCAAGCATCCTACCTCTAGGCTATTTCCCCAACCTCAAAATACATTCTCACTCACACCCTATTCCTGCCATCCTTTCTGCACCTTTTTTCCCTACCCCAGATCTTGCATAGCTTCTGCCACAGACAGTACCCCTGCTATGGATTGAAAGCAGCTTTTTGGTATACCAAGAAAATCTCCCTTCCCATGTCCAAGCTAAAAGGAAAAAATAACATCACTGAATCAGACCCGCTTTCATGCACTGGAGCAGTCAGAAAATGGTGATGTTTCTGTCAGGGCTGATTGTGTTTTCTTAGAGTGGCAGCCAGGCCCAGCCAGGTCTTTCTCTTTCACACAGTGTGGAGACGGCAGTTAGGCAGTTCTGATGGTTTTGGCCCAGAACACAAACACACGCTTCGGGACCTCCTGCTCCAAAGAAAGGCCCATTGTATGTCCCCTGGAGAGAGTGTCCAGCTTCTGGACAACCGCACAACAAGATGGTCCCACTGCCTTGTCAAAGGGGACTTGGCAAAAGAAGCCTGAGCCAAAGTCATCTGCCCCCAAGCTAATGGTATGAAAGGTGTAATATATCCCCCACCTCAGTCAAGGTAGGGAATCAACCTTACAGTTAAACTCTGGGCCATTCCCTGCTTCCAGCTCTGAGTGCTGTGTCATTCATCTGAAGTCTCACCTCTCAATAATTTCTGGGTTTAACTACTGTCAAATGGTGGTTAGACCACTTAAGCTACAGGCCTGGGATAGTACTTGATGCCAAAGGGTATCTATCTGTTCAGGAAGACAGAAGCTGCTTTCCGGGTACCCAGAACCATGTGCTTTCATTACGACTTCTGTGCAAAGTGTATGCTTGCTTTTCCCACTCAGAACTCTTATTTCTCCATCTCCCTACTCAGTGGCTTCTGATGGAGGATCTGCTTTGGGCCTGACTTGGCTCTCCTGGACTCATCCTAGCCCAGGCAGAACTAGGGTGATGCAGGAACAAATATCAAGGATCTTCAATGCCATCAACAGATTCTTGAAAACTTTGGCTTTGGAATACTATGCAACTATTAAGAAAATAAAGTCATGAACTTTATTTACACATGGAAGTACACTTATACATGGATAAACATGGATAGTATCATTCTGAGTGAAATGAGTTAGAGGGAGGATAGATAAGAGAATAATAGCACTCATCTGTGGGATAAAAAAAAACCCGCAGTGTGAAAATAATACCTAAAGACAATAGAATGATGGGTGGGAAGAAAAGGCTCTAATATGACAATAATAATTGGAAATGATAACTCTGGACAAAAACTAGGAATTGATGTAAAGCGATAATGCATGGTACTTCTTCAGCAACAGTATTGCAAACAATACTGCTTAAAGGAAGAAAGGAGAAAACATGCCTACCCTAGTGACAGGCTAGGGGTAAGAGGTGAGGTGGAATAACAGGAGGGAAACTGGGACATTGGAGGTGCAACACCGGTGTTGGTATGGCTGAAATTCCACTATTTTTTTTTTTTTTTTTTTTTTTTTTTGGTTTTTGGGCCACACCCTGGTAACGCTCAGGGGTTACTCCTGGCTATGCGCTCAGAAGTCGCTCCTGGCTTGGGGGACCATATGGGATGCCGGGGGATCGAACCGCGGTCCGTCTCCTAGGCTGTCTCCTAGGCTAGCGCAGGTAAGGCAGGCACCTTACCTCCAGCGCCACCGCCCGGCCCCTGAAATTCCACTATTAACTTTTTAACTATCTCATGGTGATTAAAAACATTTTCAAAAATCTAGCTTGCAGGGCAATGAGAAATGATGAAACAGTTCACCTACAGCCTCATGGATATCAACAGTGAAGTTCTGGGGCTGGGACATGTGCTGTGCATGAGACATCCCCAAATTCTATCCTTAGTACTACACTGAGCCAGAAGTTGGCCTCCAACTCTGCAGACAGTACCCTCAAAAATCCCTACTTAATCATAAATCTGAATAAACATACCAAACTTGTAAATGAAGACCTAGATACTTGCAGTCCTCGGCAGCTATGCACTGTCATTCAGTTATTCATTTATCTTCCAGCTCAGGGCTCCAAGAACTTGAACCTCAGGACAGGCAACTGAGTGCACAGGCAAGACCCAGCCTGGACAGGACACCCTCCATCACAGGGACAACAGGAAAGCACCCCCTACTCCCACAGGGACAACTGAACATAGTCCAGGGCACCTCACCAGCACATTTGGGGAATAGAAGGAAGCAAGTGCCTTGAGAAAAGCCAGAGAGAACCTGGGAGTGGACCTTTTCTCCTGTTGAACATTATAAAGCAGCCCAACACGTGATGAGTTCGAGTGTTAGTTGAATGAATCACCAGTGCCAGTAGACCAAGTTACCTGAGCAGTAACTTTGTCTCTTTGGAAAGGGGATTGGCAGTGAGTGGGCTTTTGGGGATGTAAGGAGAGTTTACAGGCAGGTGAGTCAGACACCAGGTGTCTTGACAGGTGAATCTAAGCTGTGGAAGTAGCCCTCTGCATTTCATGGACCCCTCCAGAGGGAGCTGTGTGGAAATGGAGTTCACCAATAAAGAGCAAGCTATGAGGAGCATGCAGTGTTGGTGGCACTTGCAACACACACACACACACACACACACACACACACACACACACACACACACACACACACACGCACGCACACATATTCCTAGATGGGTGAATGCACCAGGGAATATCCAGGTTCTGTCTAAATGTCAACAGTCCTGTACCCCAGAATACTTGAGCTTTCTTCAAATCAGTGTCCAATTAAGCTAGCGATCATCCACATTCTTTGGGGTCTGCTTCTTCCTAGAAGGAGCATCCAGGAGAGCTTAAATCTACCTAGCTGGGCTATTCATTGGACAACATACCAGCAATGGCCCAGGGTCTGCACTGAATAAGGCTCTCTTCTGAGAACTGTGCCTTTATTCCCCACACCATTCCCACCAGAGCAATGAGAAGTTTCTTTGCAGAAATGAGTTCTGTAGAGTTGGAATATGTGCCCCCAAAGAGACCAGGGTTCAGTTTGGGGTGAATTTGCCCCACAAACAAACCCACAGTCAATGGCTTTGATTGGAACTTCCCTTGAGCTTAGTCATGCAGCTGCAGAACAAACCACCTCCCTCTGCAAAGCCCTTTAGTAACTAGGGTTATTGTTTTTGGTTTCTTTTGTTTGGGGCCCATACCTGACATGTACAGGGTTTATTCTTGGCTCTGTGCTCAGGGTTCACTTAGGATGGGGCTCAGAGGAATGATGTGCTATGTGGTGCCAAGGACTGAACCCCAGTTGGCTGTATGCAAGGCACGTCCCAGAATGATCATCTTTGATCTTTTCACTCATATAATTTAATACTTTTCAGTAGTTTGTTCTACATAGCCATAGTCAGTCCTGAAATTTGTTGTGCACTTTTCCTATCTCTAGATCTGTAAGCTCCCTAATATTATTTGTTTAATTGGTACTGTTTTCAGTTCCTTTCTCGGTGTTATATTGCTTTTTCAGTGGACAGGGTTTAGGTGCCAAAAGAAAAGTGGTGCAAATCAAGTTGCACAGGTCAGGGAGGAGAGAGCCCTGCAGAGTGAGAAGTTGCAGAAGCTTCTTGGATGAGGTGGCAATTGGATTTCAGGGGGTTGGAAGCAGCAGGAGCCAAGACACGAGAGAAGAAGCTGCTGGCCTCTGGGAAATTGCAAAGGATGAAGCTTAGAGATGCCTGAGAAGGAGAGGCTGTGGTAGCCACATAGGCGGAACTAAGGCCGACAGCCTTTTCTGTTGGAGACAGAGCAGATCTCACCAGTCAATGCAGCAATTCAGGAAAGAGTCTTCCTGAAAGATGGTAGAGCAGGCAGCAGATTTGTCTTGATGTAATTCCGGAGCACAGAGCCAAGACTAAGCCCCGAGCATTACTGGGTGTAGGCCCCAAACCTAAAACAAAACAAAACAAAAATACTAATAGTCTGGTAGGCCCTGCACAGCCCTGGCCAAACTCTGGCCCTTGGTCCTTGGTCCCTAACTGGAGCTGGAGACAAGGAGAGAGAAGGTGGGACACTGATCAATGCTGTTCAGAGCCCAGGAGGATCTTTTCAATTCCTCCATCTCCTCTTCAGTCCAGTGCTCAGCACTGGCTGCTGTGCCAGACCCTGGGCCCCAGGCAGGGGTAGCAGGACATACATTGCTCTCTCCTCTCTAGTCCCTGCCTGCTGGCTTCTTGGGGGGCCTTTGGGTAATTCAGGGGCAGGTAACACCTCTTCTACAGAATGTCAATGGCTTCAGAGGTCAAGAAAATTCCTCACACCCTGGTGGGGGTCCCTCTCCTGCCAGAAGTTTCTCCAGCCCAGCTCTGGGAAGGAGGTGGGATTAGAGGCTAACCTTGTCCTATGCAGCCACTCTGGTCCCTTCCTGATCACTGCATTGGGCATCTTCAGGTCTCAGAGTGATTAGTTCATGTCAGCCTGGAGGGCTATTCAGAGCAGACCTGTTGGAAGAGGCCTAGCCTGGGGCCTTTACCCCTCTAGGCCATGGGGAATGGGGAACCAAGGGTGTCCCCCTTCAGTGACAAGGCCTCTGCTCCTGTCTATGGCACAGCACACTCTATCATCTTGAGTGGCTATTATCCCTCCCAGGCTGGTCTCAGACTGTCTCCTGTCACCTCTATTTAACCCCCTCAGCTCTGTCTCTGAAAATTTCCGGGCTGATACGTCAGTCCACACCTTCCAAGGCAGGCCTGACTCTTGACACTGTCAGGGGCAAGGGGGCTTCCTGGCCGATTTTAGAATATCCTTGGGAGCAGTTACGTTTCCTTTCTCTCCATTTCCTCTTCTCCCCAGGGTCTGGTGTGGGGGCCTGTACACATCTGGTGCTGACCCACAGGCTAAGTGAAACAGTGACCCAGGAGGGGGGAGGGCATTGAAAGAGAGTAGAAAAATCTAGAATTGTCCACATTCTCTGCAGATGATTCTAGCCCCAAACCTGGCTGGGTTGGGGCCTCCCTTCATCCCTTACTTGATGGCTGTGAGGACCTGGTAGGTGTGGGAGCTGCTGAGGGGCTGCAACAGGGGACCCAGAGAACAGTGCTCTACTTGGTTGAGAGAATAGGTTGACTGCTTGTTCTCAACACCAGGCGGCAGGTCCCCACATCCACAATCCTAGGCCCGGGGGTGGGGGTGGTGTAGGGGGCTTTGGGGATTTGGGAATTGTTCTGGTCCAATGTCTTCACATGCCTCAGCGCTTTTGCACACCCCAGCCCCGAGTCCCTCAGGTGAGTCCAATTTTAATTGAAGTCTGTGAAGCGCCAAGTCCTCCAGAAGACACAACAGGACTTTTCTGGCAATGGGTTGACAACAGTCCCCTCCAGAGAGAAGATGACAATAACTCACAGCTTGCCATGCCTCTGGGGCCTCCAGGCTCTGTCTCAGCCCTGGCCCTGTCCTCTGCAGGCCAGGCCTCTCATTCAGAGCAAACTCAAAGGCAGCTACAGTTCAGCTTCCATTTGGCATCTGGAGATTCAGGGCCTTTAATCAGGAGAAGGTTAAAGAACGAAATAACTCAACAATAACAAGAAAGCAGCCAGCTGGCCTTACTGGTGACCTTGCCAGAAAGTGGGGAAATGGATAGCGCCATCTGGGCCCCACTTCCCTCCCTTACCGGGTGTAGGATCTAAGTTTAATACACACACAGTCCCTCCCCCCAAAAAAAAACTACACTTCCCAAATTGAGAACAGTTGTTCCCCCAAAGAGTGTATCTAAGATCACATCTGCTTCCTGTATCCTCTTGCCTGCATTCCCTTCCCAATTCCGGGTCAAAGATGCCAGCATGGCACTGACTGAGGGGAGAGACACCGCATGGGGCCCGGAGGAAGCCAAAAAGCAGGAAACAAATGACCCCAGGAGAAAAAGAGGAGTCTCCGGTTCTTTCTCTGACTCTGCTGAGGATTGACCCACATCCTCTTCCCTGAGTATCTCACTTTCATGAGGGGAACCAAGCCACCAAGTTCAGGAAGAAAGGGTGGAGACCCATCAATAACCTAGCAATGGTGGCTAGAGAGAGGTGACAATAGCTTTGGGGTTCACATGGGTCTTTGTCAAGTTGGAGGAGACGAAGCCTCTCCAATCTGAAGAGCAGAACCCCAAAGCCTCGCACTGTCCTCTGGTGAGGGCCCACATGTCTCTGTCCCACGGGGTGCATATACCTGGGAAGAAGCAATAAAGGGGAGCTGGATAGTGAGGTGGAAAGTGCCCGAGTCAAAGCAGAGAAAGAGATACTAGACCCAGAGTCACCAGACCAGACATCGCACTAGCTGCCTCAGTGTCCTGTACCAGCCCAGAACAGCGGCCATCTCTGCCACGTGACCCACCCACGTGCCACTGGCTTTCCCACCTGTGACAAGACTCTGGAAACCAATGAGAAAAAATTGTCAGTGACTGTCCCAACATAAACCAATGCTGCATTGGCCTATCCTCCTCCCCATTGCACCTCCTCCCAGTGTAGGGAGAGGGAGGGGGGAAAGCTAGAGGACCCCTATAGAGTCCACGTGGGCCAGCATCCAGAGAAGGCCTGGAATCTAGGGGAGAAAGAGGGGGATGGCTGAGGGCCTGCCAAGCCTCCCAGCATCCCCCAAGCTAGGGAGAAGGCCTAAGGCCTGGGGCCTCCCCAAACCCCATACCTGGCAAGGAACTGCAAAGCCACATAGGATTCCAGCTCTCATCTAACCCCCAAGTTGGGGGCTTGGGGCACAGTTACTTGCCCTGTGCTGCTCTCTTCAGGGCAAGGCATACCCCAAGCCCAGGCCACAGCCCCTCCCCACCCAATGCCAGGCTCAAAGTTTCAGGTCAATGAGGCTAGAAAAAAGAAGCGAAGCGGGGCTATTCCCAGCTCAGTGATTAGGGGCTGCTCAGGGAGCCCAAGGTGGCTGGGCTTAAAACTGCCATGCTTCTGCATGCAAAGCAAGTGCCCCAGCCCTTTGAGCTCCATTCCTTGCCCCAGAAGCTGAATCCTTCTCATTCTTCGTTTGTTTTATTTGCCATTGTTTATTCTTAGAGGACCTCAGAAGCTACTCATAGCTCATTGCTTACGTTAATTCACTCCTGCTGATGCTCCCTGTGGTGCCAGGAATCAAACCCAGGGTGCTCCCATGTGAAAATGTACTCCAGCCCTTTGAGCCATCTTCTTGGCCTGGAAGCTGAATTTTTTTTCTTTTCGGATTCTTCTTTTTTTTGGGGGGTGGGGCACATCCAACTGTGCTCAGGAGTTACTCCTGCTCTGTGCTCAGAAATCCTGGGATTACAGGGAGTTCAGGGAATCATACAGGATGCCAGGGATTGAACCCGGTCAGTCCCAGATTGGCCGCATGTAAGGCAATGGGCCCTACCCACTATGCTATCGCTCCAGCCCCTACATTCTTAAATATTTGTTTTATTGGATCATCCTTAGTAGTGTTGAGGTATACTGTGCAGAGTCCATCTGGGAACCATGTGGCATTGGTGGTTGAATGAACTTCCAGCATGCAAATCATGTACTCAGCCTTCTGAGCTACCTGCCTGGTTCAATGTAGTTCAGGAAAGTTGTAAGAAAGAGCCCTGTCCCTATCACCCAGATTTGTTATGACTTTACGTTCTGCCCCAAGTTAACATTAAAAAAAAAAAATGCTGACGGGGAAAAAAGTAGTGAGGAATAGACTGCAGATGGTTTTCCAGACAAGGAAGCATTATTCAGCACTCAAAAGCAAGGAGAAATGGGGGCCGGGCGGTGGCGCTGGAGGTAAGGTGCCTGCCTTATCTGCGCTAGCCTAGGAGACGGACCGCGGTTCGATCCCCCGGCGTCCCATATGGTCCCCCAAGCCAGGAGCGACTTCTGAGCGCATAGCCAGGAGTAACCCCTGAGCGTTACCGGGTGTGGCCCAAAAACCAAAAAAAAAAAAAAAAAAAAGCAAGGAGAAATGCAGCCAAAGAGGAATGTCATGTCCTGAAAACACATCTGAAGAGGTCTTTTTGCACCTTTTATACCTTCAGTATAATTCCAACTCAGTCATGTTGGAGAAGGCAAAACCGTGCAGACAGGCAAGCGCAGTGATTGCCAAAGCTTGTGAGGAGAAGAAACAAATACCAAGTGGAACACAGGAGAATTTGGGTGGAGGGTGAGCCATACCTAGCTGCACTCGGAGTTACTCCTGGCTCTGCACTCAGAAATCGCTCAGGCAGGCTCAGGGGACCATATGGAATACCAGGGATCAAAACGGGGTCTGCTGCATGCAAGGCATAATAGCCTACCTGTTATGCTATCACTCTAGCCCCCCTTTAAACTTTTAAAACATACTTTTTATTTATTTATTTATTTATTTATTTATTTTGGTTTTTGAGCCATACCTGGCAGTGCTCAGGAGTTACTCCTGGCTCTGCGCTCAGAAATCACTCCTGGCAAGCTCCGGGACCATATGGGATGCCAGGGATCAAACCCAGGTCTGTCCTGGGTCAGTTGCATGCAAAGCAAATGCCCTACCGCTGTGCTATCACTACGACCCCATGGAGAATTTTATAGTAGTGACTATGTGACACCAAAGTGGAGGGAGAAAGGAAAGAGACAAGGAGAAAGAGAAGAAAAGGAAAAAAGAGAGAGGAAGAGGAAAGGAAAGGAGGGGGGTGATGAGAACTGAAGAAAGGGAAAGGATAAAGAGAGGGGAGAGGGCCCGGAGAGATAGCACAGTGGCGTGTGCCTTGCAAGCAGCCGATCCAGGACCAAAGGTGGTTAGTTCGAATCCCGGTGTCCCATATGGTCCCCCATGCCTGCCAGAAGCTATTTCTGAGCAGACAGCCAGGAGTAACCCCTGAGCAATGCTGGGTGTGGCCCAAAAACAAAAACAAAAACAAAAGAGAGGGGAGAAAGGTGGATGTGTGTACTTTTTTTTTTTTTTTTTGATTTTTGGGCCACACCCGGCGGTGCTCAGGGGTTACTCCTGGCTGTCTGCTCAGAAATAGCTCCTGGCAGGCACGGGGGACCATATGGGACACCGGGATTCGAACCAACCACCTTAGGTCCTGGATTGGCTGTTTGCAAGGCAAACGCTGCTGTTCTATCTACCAAGAGTGAACCCATTTGCCTTGCACATGGTTGACCCCATTTTGATCCCCAGCACCACATACGGATCCCAAGTAATTCCAGGAATAATACATGAGGAAATCTGGGTGTAAATCCACCCCCTCTAAAATAAAAAACAAACTCTGATGCAAGTTATGGTATCTGATTAATACTGAAGTGTCTGGAGAGCCATCACTGACAACACAGATATTCTATGAGGGTAGCTGTCAAAGGAGATCCACAACCGGGATTCACAGGAAATCTATGCACCTTCTCAAAATGCTGCAAACCTTAAACTGCTCTTTAAAAAAGAAAAAATGCTGGAACATTAAGAGCAAAGATTCTGGGGCCAGAGCAGTGGCACAAGCGGTAGGACATCTGCCTTGCACGTGCTAACCTAGGACAGACCGCAGTTCAATCCCCCAGCATCCCATATGGTCCCCCAAGCCAAGAGCAATTTCTGAACGCATAGCCAGGAGTAACCCCTGAGCGTTACCGGGTGTGGCCCCAAAATCAAAAACCAAAAAAAGAAAAAGAGCAAAGATTACCAGATCTGGGCCCAGAGAGATAGCACAGCGGCGTTTGCCTTGCAAGCAGCCGATCCAGGACCAAAGGTGGTGGGTTCGAATCCCGGTGTCCCATATGGTCCCCCGTGCCTGACAGGAGCTATTTCTGAGCAGACAGCCAGGAGTAACCCCTGAGCACTGCCGGGTGTGGCCCAAAAAACCAAAAAACCAAAACAAAACAAAACAAAAAAGATTACCAGATCCTCACAATGCCCACTGAATTTTCCTAGGTCAACCAGAACATAGTATCACAAGTCTATATATTCAACACCAATATCTTGCCAAAAGGATCAGGTGGCCAGGTGGACAAGATGAAGTGTCACCAGGGCTGTCTTCCGAGGAGATCTCATTCCTGCACCCATCACCTTTAGGAGCTGATGGGCTGGTCTTGGTGTTGGTAGCTTATAGGATGTGTATCACCAAATCTCCACCTTTATGCTCATGTGCCTTACTCCCTGTATGACATCTGGGTTCAAACTTCCCTTTTACTTTTTGGTTTCGGGACCATGCCTGGCTGTGTGCTCAGGGATAACCCCTGATGTTGTTCAGGGGTCACCTGTAGAGCAGGAATTTGAACCAGATTTAGCAATGTGTGAGGAAAGTACTTTGCCTCCTCTATGATCTCTCCAACCAAGTGTGCCCTATTTCTGAAGGCAGTCCTGTGGGACTAGAGGCCAACTTTATATAACTGGAAAGAACCTCTCTCCAGGGCTCAGAGTGATAGCACAGCGGTAAGGCATTCGCCTTGCACACGGCCAAACCTGGACAGATCTTGGTTCAAATCCCAGCATCCCATATAGTCCACCGAGCCTGCCAGGAGCAATTTTTGAGCACAGAGTCGGGAGTAACCCCTGAGTGCCACCGGGTGTGACCTAAAACCAAATTAAAAAAAAAAAACCAACCACCTTTCTCCAAATGAAGTTCCATTCTGATATATGGGGCCTAAGAACAGTAACCCATATTTTAGGACAAGACACCAGGCAGCGCCTTACCACCTAGCAAGGTTCGAACCCTCCTGGATGTTCTGCAGCCAGAGTCCTGTTTGTAACCAGTCCGGGCTGAGTTGCATTGATTCCATCTTGTGATCTCACAGGTCACTTCCCAAGCAGGCTACCACTCACACCTGCCTCTCCATCAGAGCACCCTAATTCACAGCCTAGTGTGACCCATGTTCCAGGATCATAAAACAAGGTCACACCAGGCAGTTCAGCCTTTGCTCAGCAGGGACATAGAAAAGATGCCAGCAGATGTAGCTTTCTGCTTTCAGTTTTACCTTTCGCCAGACCTTCCTACCTAATCATTTCAGCAAGAACCTCCTCAAGGTCTATGGCCCCAAATAGTCTGCCTACCTGGCCGGCACTAGCCTAGGACAGAACATGGTTTGATTCTCCCCACCCCCGTGTCCCATATGGTCCCCCAAGCCAGGAGCGATTTCTGAGTGTGGCCCAAAAAGAAAAAAAAATTCCCTGAACCAAATAGTCTGCCTGTCTGACACAGTCATTCTTATAGCTCATGTAGTCTCTCTTGCATTGCTGACAACAAAAAGCTAATTAATTGCTTGGGACACCATGATTAAATTGACACCATGATTACTGTCCTTTTTATAAAAAAAAAATAAAAAGTACTGGTACTGTCCTTTTTATAAAATTATTTTTGAAATGCTAACTTTTCTTTTTTTTTTTTTTTTTGTTTTGTTTTGTTTTGTTTTGGGGCCACACCCGTTTGACACTCAGGGGTTACTCCTGGCTATGAGCTCAGAAATTGCCCCTGGCTTGGGGAGACCATATGGGATGCTGGGGGATCGAACCGTGGTCCGTCCTACGCTAGCGCTTGTAAGGCAGACACCTTACCTCTAGCGCCACCTTACCGGCCCCGAAATGCTAACTTTTCATCTTTCTAACTCACTGTGTAAATTACTCTGAAGACTATATTGTACCAACTTTGGGTTCTGTATATCTTCATGACAGCTTTTTGTCTTTTTGTGGGTGTTTTTCCCCCCAAACCTAAAGCAATAAAAGCTCTCCTGAATTTATCAGGTCAATCAGCAAAGAGGCAGGCAGGCAGGAAATTGAAGGTGACTCATTCAGCAAGTGGGAGATATGACTGGCGGGTTATCAGCCCCTATTACTGCCACTGAGCTCCAGGGGTCTTTGCGTCAATGAGAGGCATCGCAGCGAAGGGACATGCTGCGCTCTGACGTCAATGAGCCCATCTGGGAGAACTGGTGAGGTCCTCTGAGGTGGTCCCTCCCTGCATCCCTCACCCCATCTCACTCGCTCAGCACCTCGTCAAACACTAGCTAGTGCCGGAGCCAATGCCTCTCAGCAAATGGCTTATTTCAGAGCCCAGAGAGCTACCTCTTTGTATCCCTGTCCTAAGCAACCCCCCCAAAGCTCTCAGCTTGAGGCAGGGCAGGAAGTACACTTGGCTATGGCTCCCAGTCTGTTCCCCCACTTGGCAGGCACTAGACCTCAGGGCAACTTTGTCACTACAGCCATAGAAGCAATCGTCCCCTAATGTCCCTTCCCTCTGCTGATGTTGCCACCATGACCATCAGTGGCACCCTCTGGTTCAGATGCTCACACATGCACTTGTGAGCCGCACCCTTAGCTTCTGGGGTTCACACATGCCTGGCTGCAATTTGGTGAGAAAATGCTGTGGTGCCGGGATCACAAACACCAGTGCTGCCAGGACCAGGGCTCATGCAGGGCCATCAAGCATTGGGACCAGTGGCCTCACGCTGCCAAGGCCCCTAAGTCCCTGAGTCATCGCCAGGCCCCCAGAAGGACTCATGGAGTTAGCTGAGGTCCAGAAAAACCACCAAGAGAGGGTCCACTGCCTCTCCTTGAGAGGCGACAGGTCTCAGGAACCAAAGGTGGTACAGGGTTGAGCCACTAGAACCTGGGAGGGAGAAGGTTCCAAGTAAAGATTTCCAGACAGAAGAGGATGTGAGGTTGGGACAGTAAACTGAGCAGTTGCTGGAGATGCAGAGGCATTTGGAATCTATGGGACAGACTCCAA